>NW_028146341.1:0-16098 GCF_977016875.1 Pavona decussata
CTTTCTAGCGGCGCCGCTGTGGTTCGCCAGATTCGCTCCCCAGCAAAGTCAGCCGATACCGTTCCATCGATCAATCGCTGCCACTGACGGCGCGCTGACTTCTCATCGCAAAGAAGGCCTGAAAGTCAATGTGATCATCCTGTTACTAAAATAATAATAGTAATAATAATAAACAAAATAATGGTGACATGTTGTCGCGGAAACGTCATGTTTTCACCCTTTAAGCCCTAATATCAAAGGACAAACTCTCCTGTCTTGTCCCTATATTTTTCTTATAAAAGCCGACTGGGTAGAAGTTATTAAAATATCAAGAGAATTCATCTTGGGTGATCGTATCCTTAATTCTCATGACCTCAGGGATTGAATAAACATTAATTTTACCAGGAGAAATTTGATGCTGATCACTGTTAGGGCTTAAAGGGTTAATCTCTCTACTTTTTATTGTGAAATAATACAACCGTCCTGGCACAAGCCTGACCCCATGCACCAAAGGTCTCTTATGCCAGCGGGGATGATCTTGCCACTCAGTCCGATAACTTGTCTGACGACAAGCCAGGGAGGGAGAGATGAACTGGCCCCTAGACCATAATAAGTACATCCCTTTCGGCTAGCGCTCACATCCGACTGTCTCAAATTCAGCTTCATCTATATATAACATGATTAGCCGTTTTCCAAGTGGTACGTCTTGAGGTTTGGGCATGCGTACGTAGTGAACCTCATATAACGAATAGAGAAAAATCTCGTTGTTTATTTCAACAAAATGATCAGGCAATGATCAAAAATATGAAAAGCTAGGGGGAAAAAACACACTTGTGATTAGTCTATAAAGTCACTTAACGACGAGGGAATCTTTTCATTATTTTAATTTTGTTTAATAAAAAAAAAAAAAAACGCTCAATGTATGTGATTGTTCATTCTACCCAAGCCTTGGCATCCGTACAAATCGACGTCGTAGTTCATTTTTTATCTCACTCAAAGAGTTAATTTGTTTAGAAAAGAACTTTGCCGGAAACTTTTACCATCACTTTATAGGGATTCACGCCCTGGCCTCAAAAATAGTTTTTTCAGGTCACACATGTCATAATAGTTAATGATCAACCAGCACGCTAAGTAAGAATTAGGGCTGTTGATTGCAAGAACGGCTGATATCTTACTAACGCACGGTTGGATAAGTATGAAACCAACTTAGATCTGTCTACTAAAGAATTTTTTAGGCCGTAAACTTCGAAAATTAAGCAGGTTTTTGACCTCCAAACATTGAGCGTGTTCTATAATGTCGTATGCACTGCGCTGTTCAAAGGGCGCTTTGAAATGAAATGCTCAAGCTAAGTTTTTTTTTGTAATGAAAGAAATATTCTTTTAACTAAAATGGCCCAAAATTTGATTTCTCTGAACTGAACAATTCAACTTCAAATGAGAAAAAACATCATTTTGACAACAACTCGTCATATAATTAGTTTTGACAAATGCGAGCATCTCGAGCGACGGGCTAGGCAAAATTTTCACGCAATTCTAGAAAGTAACTAAGACATTCGCGGAAAGTCTGATTGTGTTGATTAGCTAGGTAAACTTAACTTACGGTATTTAACTGAAAGGACGTTTTGACACAAAGAAGTGCGACAATAACAACACATCAAAACACAAGTTAATTAAGCGATGGTTCTTGAAACGAACAACTTCACAGCTAGATAATAACATCAGGCTAATACGAAAATATTTCGTTCTCCGGCTCTAAAGCAAACATGACAGTGAAAAGAAACAACATAATAAGAACTGGAGTAAACCAGTTCATTTAAGTCGATTGTGCATTTTAGGTGGCCCCGAATCCCTGAATAAAGTTCACTGAATCTAGTTAAACACAACAACACAGCTGAACAGCAGACCAAAAATATTGCCGGCAAAAACATGGCCTTAACTAAACACTTTGATTACTTAGCGATATGTGAAAGAGAAATACAAACTCTAACTGAATAAAACACGATTGTTCAAGACTTACTGAGACCTTTAAGTTGTTTCCCTGTCAGAAGAGAACTTTCTAGCGGCGCCGCTGTGGTTCGCCAGATTCGCTCCCCAGCAAAGTCAGCCGATACCGTTCTATAATGTCGTATGCACTGCGCTGTTCAAAGGGCGCTTTGAAATGAAATGCTCAAGGTAAGTTTTTTTTTGTAATGAAACAAATATTCTTTTAACTGAAATGGCCAAAAATTTGATTAAGCGATGGTTCTTGAAACGAACAATTTCATAGCTAGAATAATAACATCAGGCTAATACGAAAATATCTTGCTCTCCGGCTCTAAAGCAAACATGACAGTGAAAAGAAAGAACATAATAAGAACTGGAGTAAACCAGTTCATTTAAGGTGCATTTTAGGTGGCCCCGAATCCCTGAATAAAGTTCACTGAATCTAGTTAAACACAACAACACAGCTGAACAGCAGACCAAAAAAATTGCCGGCAGATCTAGAAACATGGCCTTAACTAAACACTTTGATTACTTAGCGATATGTGAAAGAGAAGTACAAACGCTAACTGAATAAAACACGATTGTTCAAGACTTACTGAGATCTTTAAGTTGTTTCCTGTCAGAAGAGAACTTTCTAGCGGCGCCGCTGTGGTTCGCCAGATTCGCTCCCCAGCAAAGTCAGCCGATACCGTTCCATCGATCAATCGCTGCCACTGACGGCGCGCGCGCTGACTTCTCATCGCAAAGAAGGCCTGAAAGTCAATGTGATCATCCTGTTACTAAAATAATAATAGTAATAATAATAAACAAAATAATGGTGACATGTTGTCGCGGAAACGTCATGTTTTCACCCTTTAAGCCCTAATATCAAAGGACAAACTCTCCTGTCTTGTCCCTATATTTTTCTTATAAAAGCCGACTGGGTAGAAGTTATTAAAATATCAAGAGAATTCATCTTGGGTGATCGTATCCTTAATTCTCATGACCTCAGGGATTGAATAAACATTAATTTTACCAGGAGAAATTTGATGCTGATCACTGTTAGGGCTTAAAGGGTTAATCTCTCTACTTTTTATTGTGAAATAATACAACCGTCCTGGCACAAGCCTGACCCCATGCACCAAAGGTCTCTTATGCCAGCGGGGATGATCTTGCCACTCAGTCCGATAACTTGTCTGACGACAAGCCAGGGAGGGAGAGATGAACTGGCCCCTAGACCATAATAAGTACATCCCTTTCGGCTAGCGCTCACATCCGACTGTCTCAAATTCAGCTTCATCTATATATAACATGATTAGCCGTCTTCCAAGTGGTACGTCTTGAGGTTTGGGCATGCGTACGTAGTGAACCTCATATAACGAATAGAGAAATATCTCGTTGTTTATTTCAACAAAATGATCAGGCAATGATCAAAAATATGAAAAGCTAGGGGGAAAAAACACACTTGTGATTAGTCTATAAAGTCACTTAACGACGAGGGAATCTTTTCATTATTTTAATTTTGTTTAATAAAAAAAAAAAAAAAAACGCTCAATGTATGTGATTGTTCATTCTACCCAAGCCTTGGCATCCGTACAGATCGACGTCGTAGTTCATTTTTTATCTCACTCAAAGAGTTAATTTGTTTAGAAAAGAACTTTGCCGGAAACTTTTACCATCACTTTATAGGGATTCACGCCCTGGCCTCAAAATTAGTTTTTTCAGGTCACACATGTCATAATAGTTAATGATCAACCAGCACGCTAAGTAAGAATTAGGGCTGTTGATTGCAAGAACGGCTGATATCTTACTAACGCACGGTTGGATAAGTATGAAACCAACTTAGATCTGTCTACTAAAGAATTTTTTAGGCCGTAAACTTCGAAAATTAAGCAGGTTTTTGACCTCCAAACATTGAGCGTGTTCTATAATGTCGTATGCACTGCGCTGTTCAAAGGGCGCTTTGAAATGAAATGCTCAAGCTAAGTTTTTTTTTGTAATGAAAGAAATATTCTTTTAACTAAAATGGCCCAAAATTTGATTTCTCTGAACTGAACAATTCAACTTCAAATGAGAAAAAACATCATTTTGACAACAACTCGTCATATAATTAGTTTTGACAAATGCGAGCATCTCGAGCGACGGGCTAGGCAAAATTTTCACGCAATTCTAGAAAGTAACTAAGACATTCGCGGAAAGTCTGATTGTGTTGATTAGCTAGGTAAACTTAACTTACGGTATTTAACTGAAAGGACGTTTTGACACAAAGAAGTGCGACAATAACAACACATCAAAACACAAGTTAATTAAGCGATGGTTCTTGAAACGAACAACTTCACAGCTAGATAATAACATCAGGCTAATACGAAAATATTTCGTTCTCCGGCTCTAAAGCAAACATGACAGTGAAAAGAAACAACATAATAAGAACTGGAGTAAACCAGTTCATTTAAGTCGATTGTGCATTTTAGGTGGCCCCGAATCCCTGAATAAAGTTCACTGAATCTAGTTAAACACAACAACACAGCTGAACAGCAGACCAAAAATATTGCCGGCAAAAACATGGCCTTAACTAAACACTTTGATTACTTAGCGATATGTGAAAGAGAAATACAAACTCTAACTGAATAAAACACGATTGTTCAAGACTTACTGAGACCTTTAAGTTGTTTCCCTGTCAGAAGAGAACTTTCTAGCGGCGCCGCTGTGGTTCGCCAGATTCGCTCCCCAGCAAAGTCAGCCGATACCGTTCTATAATGTCGTATGCACTGCGCTGTTCAAAGGGCGCTTTGAAATGAAATGCTCAAGGTAAGTTTTTTTTTGTAATGAAACAAATATTCTTTTAACTGAAATGGCCAAAAATTTGATTAAGCGATGGTTCTTGAAACGAACAATTTCATAGCTAGAATAATAACATCAGGCTAATACGAAAATATCTTGCTCTCCGGCTCTAAAGCAAACATGACAGTGAAAAGAAAGAACATAATAAGAACTGGAGTAAACCAGTTCATTTAAGTCGATTGTGCATTTTAGGTGGCCCCGAATCCCTGAATAAAGTTCACTGAATCTAGTTAAACACAACAACACAGCTGAACAGCAGACCAAAAAAATTGCCGGCAGATCTAGAAACATGGCCTTAACTAAACACTTTGATTACTTAGCGATATGTGAAAGAGAAGTACAAACGCTAACTGAATAAAACACGATTGTTCAAGACTTACTGAGATCTTTAAGTTGTTTCCTGTCAGAAGAGAACTTTCTAGCGGCGCCGCTGTGGTTCGCCAGATTCGCTCCCCAGCAAAGTCAGCCGATACCGTTCCATCGATCAATCGCTGCCACTGACGGCGCGCTGACTTCTCATCGCAAAGAAGGCCTGAAAGTCAATGTGATCATCCTGTTACTAAAATAACAATAGTAATAATAATAAACAAAATAATGGTGACATGTTGTCGCGGAAACGTCATGTTTTCACCCTTTAAGCCCTAATATCAAAGGACAAACTCTCCTGTCTTGTCCCTATATTTTTCTTATAAAAGCCGACTGGGTAGAAGTTATTAAAATATCAAGAGAATTCATCTTGGGTGATCGTATCCTTAATTCTCATGACCTCAGGGATTGAATAAACATTAATTTTACCAGGAGAAATTTGATGCTGATCACTGTTAGGGCTTAAAGGGTTAATCTCTCTACTTTTTATTGTGAAATAATACAACCGTCCTGGCACAAGCCTGACCCCATGCACCAAAGGTCTCTTATGCCAGCGGGGATGATCTTGCCACTCAGTCCGATAACTTGTCTGACGACAAGCCAGGGAGGGAGAGATGAACTGGCCCCTAGACCATAATAAGTACATCCCTTTCGGCTAGCGCTCACATCCGACTGTCTCAAATTCAGCTTCATCTATATATAACATGATTAGCCGTCTTCCAAGTGGTACGTCTTGAGGTTTGGGCATGCGTACGTAGTGAACCTCATATAACGAATAGAGAAATATCTCGTTGTTTATTTCAACAAAATGATCAGGCAATGATCAAAAATATGAAAAGCTAGGGGGAAAAAACACACTTGTGATTAGTCTATAAAGTCACTTAACGACGAGGGAATCTTTTCATTATTTTAATTTTGTTTAATAAAAAAAAAAAAAAAAACGCTCAATGTATGTGATTGTTCATTCTACCCAAGCCTTGGCATCCGTACAGATCGACGTCGTAGTTCATTTTTTATCTCACTCAAAGAGTTAATTTGTTTAGAAAAGAACTTTGCCGGAAACTTTTACCATCACTTTATAGGGATTCACGCCCTGGCCTCAAAATTAGTTTTTTCAGGTCACACATGTCATAATAGTTAATGATCAACCAGCACGCTAAGTAAGAATTAGGGCTGTTGATTGCAAGAACGGCTGATATCTTACTAACGCACGGTTGGATAAGTATGAAACCAACTTAGATCTGTCTACTAAAGAATTTTTTAGGCCGTAAACTTCGAAAATTAAGCAGGTTTTTGACCTCCAAACATTGAGCGTGTTCTATAATGTCGTATGCACTGCGCTGTTCAAAGGGCGCTTTGAAATGAAATGCTCAAGCTAAGTTTTTTTTTGTAATGAAAGAAATATTCTTTTAACTAAAATGGCCCAAAATTTGATTTCTCTGAACTGAACAATTCAACTTCAAATGAGAAAAAACATCATTTTGACAACAACTCGTCATATAATTAGTTTTGACAAATGCGAGCATCTCGAGCGACGGGCTAGGCAAAATTTTCACGCAATTCTAGAAAGTAACTAAGACATTCGCGGAAAGTCTGATTGTGTTGATTAGCTAGGTAAACTTAACTTACGGTATTTAACTGAAAGGACGTTTTGACACAAAGAAGTGCGACAATAACAACACATCAAAACACAAGTTAATTAAGCGATGGTTCTTGAAACGAACAACTTCACAGCTAGATAATAACATCAGGCTAATACGAAAATATTTCGTTCTCCGGCTCTAAAGCAAACATGACAGTGAAAAGAAACAACATAATAAGAACTGGAGTAAACCAGTTCATTTAAGTCGATTGTGCATTTTAGGTGGCCCCAAATCCCTGAATAAAGTTCACTGAATCTAGTTAAACACAACAACACAGCTGAACAGCAGACCAAAAATATTGCCGGCAAAAACATGGCCTTAACTAAACACTTTGATTACTTAGCGATATGTGAAAGAGAAATACAAACTCTAACTGAATAAAACACGATTGTTCAAGACTTACTGAGACCTTTAAGTTGTTTCCCTGTCAGAAGAGAACTTTCTAGCGGCGCCGCTGTGGTTCGCCAGATTCGCTCCCCAGCAAAGTCAGCCGATACCGTTCTATAATGTCGTATGCACTGCGCTGTTCAAAGGGCGCTTTGAAATGAAATGCTCAAGGTAAGTTTTTTTTTGTAATGAAACAAATATTCTTTTAACTGAAATGGCCAAAAATTTGATTAAGCGATGGTTCTTGAAACGAACAATTTCATAGCTAGAATAATAACATCAGGCTAATACGAAAATATCTTGCTCTCCGGCTCTAAAGCAAACATGACAGTGAAAAGAAAGAACATAATAAGAACTGGAGTAAACCAGTTTATTTAAGTCGATTGTGCATTTTAGGTGGCCCCGAATCCCTGAATAAAGTTCACTGAATCTAGTTAAACACAACAACACAGCTGAACAGCAGACGAAAAAAATTGCCGGCAGAAACATGGCCTTAACTAAACACTTTGATTACTTAGCGATATGTGAAAGAGAAGTACCAACTCTAACTGAATAAAACACGATTGTTCAAGACTTACTGAGATCTTTAAGTTGTTTCCTGTCAGAAGAGAACTTTCTAGCGGCGCCGCTGTGGTTCGCCAGATTCGCTCCCCAGCAAAGTCAGCCGATACCGTTCCATCGATCAATCGCTGCCACTGACGGCGCGCTGACTTCTCATCGCAAAGAAGGCCTGAAAGTCAATGTGATCATCCTGTTACTAAAATAACAATAGTAATAATAATAAACAAAATAATGGTGACATGTTGTCGCGGAAACGTCATGTTTTCACCCTTTAAGCCCTAATATCAAAGGACAAACTCTCCTGTCTTGTCCCTATATTTTTCTTATAAAAGCCGACTGGGTAGAAGTTATTAAAATATCAAGAGAATTCATCTTGGGTGATCGTATCCTTAATTCTCATGACCTCAGGGATTGAATAAACATTAATTTTACCAGGAGAAATTTGATGCTGATCACTGTTAGGGCTTAAAGGGTTAATCTCTCTACTTTTTATTGTGAAATAATACAACCGTCCTGGCACAAGCCTGACCCCATGCACCAAAGGTCTCTTATGCCAGCGGGGATGATCTTGCCACTCAGTCCGATAACTTGTCTGACGACAAGCCAGGGAGGGAGAGATGAACTGGCCCCTAGACCATAATAAGTACATCCCTTTCGGCTAGCGCTCACATCCGACTGTCTCAAATTCAGCTTCATCTATATATAACATGATTAGCCGTCTTCCAAGTGGTACGTCTTGAGGTTTGGGCATGCGTACGTAGTGAACCTCATATAACGAATAGAGAAATATCTCGTTGTTTATTTCAACAAAATGATCAGGCAATGATCAAAAATATGAAAAGCTAGGGGGAAAAAACACACTTGTGATTAGTCTATAAAGTCACTTAACGACGAGGGAATCTTTTCATTATTTTTAATTTTGTTTAATAAAAAAAAAAAAACGCTCAATGTATGTGATTGTTCATTCTACCCAAGCCTTGGCATCCGTACAGATCGACGTCGTAGTTCATTTTTTATCTCACTCAAAGAGTTAATTTGTTTAGAAAAGAACTTTGCCGGAAACTTTTACCATCACTTTATAGGGATTCACGCCCTGGCCTCAAAATTAGTTTTTTCAGGTCACACATGTCATAATAGTTAATGATCAACCAGCACGCTAAGTAAGAATTAGGGCTGTTGATTGCAAGAACGGCTGATATCTTACTAACGCACGGTTGGATAAGTATGAAACCAACTTAGATCTGTCTACTAAAGAATTTTTTAGGCCGTAAACTTCGAAAATTAAGCAGGTTTTTGACCTCCAAACATTGAGCGTGTTCTATAATGTCGTATGCACTGCGCTGTTCAAAGGGCGCTTTGAAATGAAATGCTCAAGCTAAGTTTTTTTTTTGTAATGAAAGAAATATTCTTTTAACTAAAATGGCCCAAAATTTGATTTCTCTGAACTGAACAATTCAACTTCAAATGAGAAAAAACATCATTTTGACAACAACTCGTCATATAATTAGTTTTGACAAATGCGAGCATCTCGAGCGACGGGCTAGGCAAAATTTTCACGCAATTCTAGAAAGTAACTAAGACATTCGCGGAAAGTCTGATTGTGTTGATTAGCTAGGTAAACTTAACTTACGGTATTTAACTGAAAGGACGTTTTGACACAAAGAAGTGCGACAATAACAACACATCAAAACACAAGTTAATTAAGCGATGGTTCTTGAAACGAACAACTTCACAGCTAGATAATAACATCAGGCTAATACGAAAATATTTCGTTCTCCGGCTCTAAAGCAAACATGACAGTGAAAAGAAACAACATAATAAGAACTGGAGTAAACCAGTTCATTTAAGTCGATTGTGCATTTTAGGTGGCCCCGAATCCCTGAATAAAGTTCACTGAATCTAGTTAAACACAACAACACAGCTGAACAGCAGACCAAAAATATTGCCGGCAAAAACATGGCCTTAACTAAACACTTTGATTACTTAGCGATATGTGAAAGAGAAATACAAACTCTAACTGAATAAAACACGATTGTTCAAGACTTACTGAGACCTTTAAGTTGTTTCCCTGTCAGAAGAGAACTTTCTAGCGGCGCCGCTGTGGTTCGCCAGATTCGCTCCCCAGCAAAGTCAGCCGATACCGTTCTATAATGTCGTATGCACTGCGCTGTTCAAAGGGCGCTTTGAAATGAAATGCTCAAGGTAAGTTTTTTTTTGTAATGAAACAAATATTCTTTTAACTGAAATGGCCAAAAATTTGATTAAGCGATGGTTCTTGAAACGAACAATTTCATAGCTAGAATAATAACATCAGGCTAATACGAAAATATCTTGCTCTCCGGCTCTAAAGCAAACATGACAGTGAAAAGAAAGAACATAATAAGAACTGGAGTAAACCAGTTTATTTAAGTCGATTGTGCATTTTAGGTGGCCCCGAATCCCTGAATAAAGTTCACTGAATCTAGTTAAACACAACAACACAGCTGAACAGCAGACGAAAAAAATTGCCGGCAGAAACATGGCCTTAACTAAACACTTTGATTACTTAGCGATATGTGAAAGAGAAGTACAAACTCTAACTGAATAAAACACGATTGTTCAAGACTTACTGAGATCTTTAAGTTGTTTCCTGTCAGAAGAGAACTTTCTAGCGGCGCCGCTGTGGTTCGCCAGATTCGCTCCCCAGCAAAGTCAGCCGATACCGTTCCATCGATCAATCGCTGCCACTGACGGCGCGCTGACTTCTCATCGCAAAGAAGGCCTGAAAGTCAATGTGATCATCCTGTTACTAAAATAATAATAGTAATAATAATAAACAAAATAATGGTGACATGTTGTCGCGGAAACGTCATGTTTTCACCCTTTAAGCCCTAATATCAAAGGACAAACTCTCCTGTCTTGTCCCTATATTTTTCTTATAAAAGCCGACTGGGTAGAAGTTATTAAAATATCAAGAGAATTCATCTTGGGTGATCGTATCCTTAATTCTCATGACCTCAGGGATTGAATAAACATTAATTTTACCAGGAGAAATTTGATGCTGATCACTGTTAGGGCTTAAAGGGTTAATCTCTCTACTTTTTATTGTGAAATAATACAACCGTCCTGGCACAAGCCTGACCCCATGCACCAAAGGTCTCTTATGCCAGCGGGGATGATCTTGCCACTCAGTCCGATAACTTGTCTGACGACAAGCCAGGGAGGGAGAGATGAACTGGCCCCTAGACCATAATAAGTACATCCCTTTCGGCTAGCGCTCACATCCGACTGTCTCAAATTCAGCTTCATCTATATATAACATGATTAGCCGTCTTCCAAGTGGTACGTCTTGAGGTTTGGGCATGCGTACGTAGTCAACCTCATATAACGAATAGAGAAATATCTCGTTGTTTATTTCAACAAAATGATCAGGCAATGATCAAAAATATGAAAAGCTAGGGGGAAAAAACACACTTGTGATTAGTCTATAAAGTCACTTAACGACGAGGGAATCTTTTCATATTTTTAATTTTGTTTAATAAAAAAAAAAAAACGCTCAATGTATGTGATTGTTCATTCTACCCAAGCCTTGGCATCCGTACAGATCGACGTCGTAGTTCATTTTTTATCTCACTCAAAGAGTTAATTTGTTTAGAAAAGAACTTTGCCGAAAACTTTTACCATCACTTTATAGGGATTCACGCCCTGGCCTCAAAATTAGTTTTTTCAGGTCACACATGTCATAATAGTTAATGATCAACCAGCACGCTAAGTAAGAATTAGGGCTGTTGATTGCAAGAACGGCTGATATCTTACTAACGCACGGTTGGATAAGTATGAAACCAACTTAGATCTGTCTACTAAAGAATTTTTTAGGCCGTAAACTTCGAAAATTAAGCAGGTTTTTGACCTCCAAACATTGAGCGTGTTCTATAATGTCGTATGCACTGCGCTGTTCAAAGGATGCTTTGAAATGAAATGCTCAAGCTAAGTTTTTTTTTGTAATGAAAGAAATATTCTTTTAACTAAAATGGCCCAAAATTTGATTTCTCTGAACTGAACAATTCAACTTCAAATGAGAAAAAACATCATTTTGACAACAACTCGTCATATAATTAGTTTTGACAAATGCGAGCATCTCGAGCGACGGGCTAGGCAAAATTTTCACGCAATTCTAGAAAGTAACTAAGACATTCGCGGAAAGTCTGATTGTGTTGATTAGCTAGGTAAACTTAACTTACGGTATTTAACTGAAAGGACGTTTTGACACAAAGAAGTGCGACAATAACAACACATCAAAACACAAGTTAATTAAGCGATGGTTCTTGAAACGAACAACTTCACAGCTAGATAATAACATCAGGCTAATACGAAAATATTTCGTTCTCCGGCTCTAAAGCAAACATGACAGTGAAAAGAAACAACATAATAAGAACTGGAGTAAACCAGTTCATTTAAGTCGATTGTGCATTTTAGGTGGCCCCGAATCCCTGAATAAAGTTCACTGAATCTAGTTAAACACAACAACACAGCTGAACAGCAGACCAAAAATATTGCCGGCAAAAACATGGCCTTAACTAAACACTTTGATTACTTAGCGATATGTGAAAGAGAAATACAAACTCTAACTGAATAAAACACGATTGTTCAAGACTTACTGAGACCTTTAAGTTGTTTCCCTGTCAGAAGAGAACTTTCTAGCGGCGCCGCTGTGGTTCGCCAGATTCGCTCCCCAGCAAAGTCAGCCGATACCGTTTTATAATGTCGTATGCACTGCGCTGTTCAAAGGGCGCTTTGAAATGAAATGCTCAAGGTAAGTTTTTTTTTGTAATGAAACAAATATTCTTTTAACTGAAATGGCCAAAAATTTGATTAAGCGATGGTTCTTGAAACGAACAATTTCATAGCTAGAATAATAACATCAGGCTAATACGAAAATATCTTGCTCTCCGGCTCTAAAGCAAACATGACAGTGAAAAGAAAGAACATAATAAGAACTGGAGTAAACCAGTTTATTTAAGTCGATTGTGCATTTTAGGTGGCCCCGAATCCCTGAATAAAGTTCACTGAATCTAGTTAAACACAACAACACAGCTGAACAGCAGACGAAAAAAATTGCCGGCAGAAACATGGCCTTAACTAAACACTTTGATTACTTAGCGATATGTGAAAGAGAAGTACAAACTCTAACTGAATAAAACACGATTGTTCAAGACTTACTGAGATCTTTAAGTTGTTTCCTGTCAGAAGAGAACTTTCTAGCGGCGCCGCTGTGGTTCGCCAGATTCGCTCCCCAGCAAAGTCAGCCGATACCGTTCCATCGATCAATCGCTGCCACTGACGGCGCGCTGACTTCTCATCGCAAAGAAGGCCTGAAAGTCAATGTGATCATCCTGTTACTAAAATAATAATAGTAATAATAATAAACAAAATAATGGTGACATGTTGTCGCGGAAACGTCATGTTTTCACCCTTTAAGCCCTAATATCAAAGGACAAACTCTCCTGTCTTGTCCCTATATTTTTCTTATAAAAGCCGACTGGGTAGAAGTTATTAAAATATCAAGAGAATTCATCTTGGGTGATCGTATCCTTAATTCTCATGACCTCAGGGATTGAATAAACATTAATTTTACCAGGAGAAATTTGATGCTGATCACTGTTAGGGCTTAAAGGGTTAATCTCTCTACTTTTTATTGTGAAATAATACAACCGTCCTGGCACAAGCCTGACCCCATGCACCAAAGGTCTCTTATGCCAGCGGGGATGATCTTGCCACTCAGTCCGATAACTTGTCTGACGACAAGCCAGGGAGGGAGAGATGAACTGGCCCCTAGACCATAATAAGTACATCCCTTTCGGCTAGCGCTCACATCCGACTGTCTCAAATTCAGCTTCATCTATATATAACATGATTAGCCGTCTTCCAAGTGGTACGTCTTGAGGTTTGGGCATGCGTACGTAGTCAACCTCATATAACGAATAGAGAAATATCTCGTTGTTTATTTCAACAAAATGATCAGGCAATGATCAAAAATATGAAAAGCTAGGGGGAAAAAACACACTTGTGATTAGTCTATAAAGTCACTTAACGACGAGGGAATCTTTTCATATTTTTAATTTTGTTTAATAAAAAAAAAAAAACGCTCAATGTATGTGATTGTTCATTCTACCCAAGCCTTGGCATCCGTACAGATCGACGTCGTAGTTCATTTTTTATCTCACTCAAAGAGTTAATTTGTTTAGAAAAGAACTTTGCCGAAAACTTTTACCATCACTTTATAGGGATTCACGCCCTGGCCTCAAAATTAGTTTTTTCAGGTCACACATGTCATAATAGTTAATGATCAACCAGCACGCTAAGTAAGAATTAGGGCTGTTGATTGCAAGAACGGCTGATATCTTACTAACGCACGGTTGGATAAGTATGAAACCAACTTAGATCTGTCTACTAAAGAATTTTTTAGGCCGTAAACTTCGAAAATTAAGCAGGTTTTTGACCTCCAAACATTGAGCGTGTTCTATAATGTCGTATGCACTGCGCTGTTCAAAGGATGCTTTGAAATGAAATGCTCAAGCTAAGTTTTTTTTTGTAATGAAAGAAATATTCTTTTAACTAAAATGGCCCAAAATTTGATTTCTCTGAACTGAACAATTCAACTTCAAATGAGAAAAAACATCATTTTGACAACAACTCGTCATATAATTAGTTTTGACAAATGCGAGCATCTCGAGCGACGGGCTAGGCAAAATTTTCACGCAATTCTAGAAAGTAACTAAGACATTCGCGGAAAGTCTGATTGTGTTGATTAGCTAGGTAAACTTAACTTACGGTATTTAACTGAAAGGACGTTTTGACACAAAGAAGTGCGACAATAACAACACATCAAAACACAAGTTAATTAAGCGATGGTTCTTGAAACGAACAACTTCACAGCTAGATAATAACATCAGGCTAATACGAAAATATTTCGTTCTCCGGCTCTAAAGCAAACATGACAGTGAAAAGAAACAACATAATAAGAACTGGAGTAAACCAGTTCATTTAAGTCGATTGTGCATTTTAGGTGGCCCCGAATCCCTGAATAAAGTTCACTGAATCTAGTTAAACACAACAACACAGCTGAACAGCAGACCAAAAATATTGCCGGCAAAAACATGGCCTTAACTAAACACTTTGATTACTTAGCGATATGTGAAAGAGAAATACAAACTCTAACTGAATAAAACACGATTGTTCAAGACTTACTGAGACCTTTAAGTTGTTTCCCTGTCAGAAGAGAACTTTCTAGCGGCGCCGCTGTGGTTCGCCAGATTCGCTCCCCAGCAAAGTCAGCCGATACCGTTTTATAATGTCGTATGCACTGCGCTGTTCAAAGGGCGCTTTGAAATGAAATGCTCAAGGTAAGTTTTTTTTTGTAATGAAACAAATATTCTTTTAACTGAAATGGCCAAAAATTTGATTAAGCGATGGTTCTTGAAACGAACAATTTCATAGCTAGAATAATAACATCAGGCTAATACGAAAATATCTTGCTCTCCGGCTCTAAAGCAAACATGACAGTGAAAAGAAAGAACATAATAAGAACTGGAGTAAACCAGTTTATTTAAGTCGATTGTGCATTTTAGGTGGCCCCGAATCCCTGAATAAAGTTCACTGAATCTAGTTAAACACAACAACACAGCTGAACAGCAGACGAAAAAAATTGCCGGCAGAAACATGGCCTTAACTAAACACTTTGATTACTTAGCGATATGTGAAAGAGAAGTACAAACTCTAACTGAATAAAACACGATTGTTCAAGACTTACTGAGATCTTTAAGTTGTTTCCTGTCAGAAGAGAACTTTCTAGCGGCGCCGCTGTGGTTCGCCAGATTCGCTCCCCAGCAAAGTCAGCCGATACCGTTCCATCGATCAATCGCTGCCACTGACGGCGCGCTGACTTCTCATCGCAAAGAAGGCCTGAAAGTCAATGTGATCATCCTGTTACTAAAATAATAATAGTAATAATAATAAACAAAATAATGGTGACATGTTGTCGCGGAAACGTCATGTTTTCACCCTTTAAGCCCTAATATCAAAGGACAAACTCTCCTGTCTTGTCCCTATATTTTTCTTATAAAAGCCGACTGGGTAGAAGTTATTAAAATATCAAGAGAATTCATCTTGGGTGATCGTATCCTTAATTCTCATGACCTCAGGGATTGAATAAACATTAATTTTACCAGGAGAAATTTGATGCTGATCACTGTTAGGGCTTAAAGGGTTAATCTCTCTACTTTTTATTGTGAAATAATACAACCGTCCTGGCACAAGCCTGACCCCATGCACCAAAGGTCTCTTATGCCAGCGGGGATGATCTTGCCACTCAGTCCGATAA
>NW_028146342.1:0-14349 GCF_977016875.1 Pavona decussata
ATTACCAGCTGTAGAGATACTGAAACAATGCAACATTTCACTTGCATCGGTATACAGAATTCGAGACGAGTTCATATCCGTGAAACAGACCGGTCCCGTTTATACGCGCAGGCAAGTTGTACGCGCGTGACCAGAGAAAAATTATTCGCTGTTTGCGAGCGCTACGAAAAGAGGAAGGACATTTTTCTTCCAGTAGGATTAAGGAGCGGGCTGGTCTAAAGCCTAATGAAGTAAGCAGCAGGACCGTTTGGCGTTTTCTGCACAAGGAAGGCTACCACTTCCTGCAGGCGCGTAAAAAAGGCTTGATGTCCGAGGATGACATGCGTCAACGTGTTCACTTTGCAAAGAACATAAAAAATAACCACTCTCGGGATATTTGGTGCAATACGGTTGCTTTAAATTTGGATGGTGTCAGTTTCTATTATAAAAGAAATCTGGCGGATCAAGCTAGAACGCCACAAGGGAGAGTATGGAGGAGAGCATGCGAAGGCTTATTCAGGGATGCACAGCTAAAGGATGCAAAGAGGGGAGTGGAGGTCGCGTTTTAAGATTAATGGTGGCCATTAGTTACGATAAAGGAGTAATTGAGTGTCATGCATATGATAATCTGGACAGCCGTTCATTTGCCTCTTTTGTTAATGGAAAATTTGATTCTATGTTTGCAAGAGCAGACAAGAATGGTTCTCGCATGTTTGTACAACTCAACGCACCGAACCAGAATTCTGCTCTTGTTAGAAGAGTACTTAAAATAAAAAGGGCAAAACAATTATGTATTCCGCCTCGCAGCCGTGACATAGATGCTATCGAGAATTTCCTTAATCTTGTTTAAAAAAAGCTGAGAAAACAGGCTGTAGAATTAAACATTACGCGTGAGACATTCGATGAATTTTCATCACGTGTAATTAGAACAATGTACAACTTTCCATCAGAGGTAATCGACAAGATTATAGACACTATGGGTGGCCGTATGGATCCCATTATTACTGGAAAAGGACAACGCACTAAGTATTAATACTTGTATTTAATATACATTTATTATTCTTGCAACTCAGGACACGAAGGCAGTCTTTTCTGACCAAGTAATAATCAGAAGATTACGTCACGCTAGTATTTTATTGTGTTACATAGTACAGCGTGCGTGACAGGCATGTCACAAACGTCAACAAATACATTCTACAAGAGAAAATGTGTCCATTTCTTGCCGTAACATCTACCTTTCTTCCGTTTGTTTACATATAACTCTTAATAACGCAAAATACTTTAATTGCATACGATTAACAAGAAGACATTTAGCACTTTCAACGATTAACAACGATTAACAGCAGTTTTGTATTAAAAGAAATGACTATCTATTCTTTTCAAGAGCATTCGGTGTTAACCGTTGAAAACCTGTGTTAATCGTTGTTTTATTTCACCATTGCCTTGAAACTGTCAAGTTAATCGTTACATGCCGAATTCTAGGTCTGGCTCGCCACAAATAAGCCGGCTTACAAAACATCGTGCACATGGCGGGATTTCTCTTTGCTGCTCCCGCGGGATTTGAAAATTGAAATAAAAAATTCTCCAACGCACATTCATCATTTCCGTTTCACGTTCATCTACTAAGCCATTTTTAATATACATGAGCGGACGCTTTCCTGTGCAGAAGATTGGAGTATCAGCAGTCAGGGAAATATCCTTTGCAAAATGAGTTTTTGGTGCGCGCTGAAATAGTTGTGATGCTTGTTGGAAAAGTGAACTGAAATCCCAAATTCCTTCAATAAAAATTCCTTCGCCGATAACCAGCGTTCATTACGATCCAGTTTCAGCGCGAGATGATAATGTTCACCACCGTTCTTATGTTTCTCCCGACAGCAACACCACTGAACAACTCTCCCTTTGCCTTGCAATTGAGAAAATGCGTACACAACTGCTGAGGCGAAATTTTCCCGGGTTGGAAATTTAGTAATATCTGCCTGGCTATATGTCACCAAATAAACACTGCGTAGGTCACTTCTAAGGAGAGAATCTTCGGATAACGATTTACCCGGCTCCTCTGAACTAGATTCATTACTTTCATAGCTTTTCAAAAGATCCATAGTGTTGGTGGTTACTAATTTCACTGAACAATGGCAAAACAAGTGGCCAGAACGACACGCGAGTTGTTTATATCACGACCGGCATGATCAATTTTTGGCTTGTTACATCTCTGCTAAATAAAACACTGACGTTAACGTACGCGTAACTTAGAGAACACCGACCGGTGTGTCTATCCACGGCTCCCGGGAAGTTCAAACTTTTTGAGTTCTGAGGAAATGGAAAAAAATTGGCTGACACAATCGTGGACAAAACGGTTAAGAAAACGTACCCTTCCAAGCGTTTTGACAAGTAAACAATCGAACGACCATATTTTCCCCGCCCCCCTCCCCCCAACTCAATGTTGTTTGGTGGGTCACGAACAGTTTCACGGCAATCAGCATTTCCCAAATCAACATTGTATAGGGGGAGGGGGGGAGGGAGAAGGAACTTGTAGAAATTCGAGGGGAGGAATAGGAAATAATTGTTTTTGGTAGGCCGCGTTCAGATTTCTTAACGAGAATTGTCCACGATTGTAAAACAGACAAATTGTTTAAAAACAGAGATCTAACCCTGCACAGAAACCCAGTCGGGTGATATGTAATTGGACATTGGGTACTAATTAACGTCCAGGAATATTGCCGTTAATTGGTTCTAATTCGCGGAGATAATGGTTGTAATTAATTTGTAACGCAAAGAGATGCATTATCTCATCACCTCGCCAGTTATACAATGGTTTTTATGGGCGCCATTGACTCGCAAAGAAAGGCGTATATTGCATATTTGGCGCGGCAGAAGATATTACCAGCTGTAGAGATACTGAAACAATGCAACATTTCACTTGCATCGGTATACAGAATTCGAGACGAGTTCATATCCGTGAAACAGACCGGTCCCGTTTATACGCGCAGGCAAGTTGTACGCGCGTGACCAGAGAAAAATTATTCGCTGTTTGCGAGCGCTACGAAAAGAGGAAGGACATTTTTCTTCCAGTAGGATTAAGGAGCGGGCTGGTCTAAAGCCTAATGAAGTAAGCAGCAGGACCGTTTGGCGTTTTCTGCACAAGGAAGGCTACCACTTCCTGCAGGCGCGTAAAAAAGGCTTGATGTCCGAGGATGACATGCGTCAACGTGTTCACTTTGCAAAGAACATAAAAAATAACCACTCTCGGGATATTTGGTGCAATACGGTTGCTTTAAATTTGGATGGTGTCAGTTTCTATTATAAAAGAAATCTGGCGGATCAAGCTAGAACGCCACAAGGGAGAGTATGGAGGAGAGCATGCGAAGGGCTTATTCAGGGATGCACAGCTAAAGGATGCAAAGAGGGGAGTGGAGGTCGCGTTTTAAGATTAATGGTGGCCATTAGTTACGATAAAGGAGTAATTGAGTGTCATGCATATGATAATCTGGACAGCCGTTCATTTGCCTCTTTTGTTAATGGAAAATTTGATTCTATGTTTGCAAGAGCAGACAAGAATGGTTCTCGCATGTTTGTACAACTCAACGCACCGAACCAGAATTCTGCTCTTGTTAGAAGAGTACTTAAAATAAAAAGGGCAAAACAATTATGTATTCCGCCTCGCAGCCGTGACATAGATGCTATCGAGAATTTCCTTAATCTTGTTTAAAAAAAGCTGAGAAAACAGGCTGTAGAATTAAACATTACGCGTGAGACATTCGATGAATTTTCATCACGTGTAATTAGAACAATGTACAACTTTCCATCAGAGGTAATCGACAAGATTATAGACACTATGGGTGGCCGTATGGATCCCATTATTACTGGAAAAGGACAACGCACTAAGTATTAATACTTGTATTTAATATACATTTATTATTCTTGCAACTCAGGACACGAAGGCAGTCTTTTCTGACCAAGTAATAATCAGAAGATTACGTCACGCTAGTATTTTATTGTGTTACATAGTACAGCGTGCGTGACAGGCATGTCACAAACGTCAACAAATACATTCTACAAGAGAAAATGTGTCCATTTCTTGCCGTAACATCTACCTTTCTTCCGTTTGTTTACATATAACTCTTAATAACGCAAAATACTTTAATTGCATACGATTAACAAGAAGACATTTAGCACTTTCAACGATTAACAACGATTAACAGCAGTTTTGTATTAAAAGAAATGACTATCTATTCTTTTCAAGAGC
The DNA here is from genome assembly GCF_977016875.1 of Pavona decussata. Taxonomy (NCBI): domain Eukaryota; kingdom Metazoa; phylum Cnidaria; class Anthozoa; order Scleractinia; family Agariciidae; genus Pavona; species Pavona decussata. The sequence goes on from NW_028146342.1 coordinate 4,223, forward strand.
ATTCGGTGTTAACCGTTGAAAACCTGTGTTAATCGTTGTTTTATTTCACCATTGCCTTGAAACTGTCAAGTTAATCGTTACATGCCGAATTCTAGGTCTGGCTCGCCACAAATAAGCCGGCTTACAAAACATCGTGCACATGGCGGGATTTCTCTTTGCTGCTCCCGCGGGATTTGAAAATTGAAATAAAAAATTCTCCAACGCACATTCATCATTTCCGTTTCACGTTCATCTACTAAGCCATTTTTAATATACATGAGCGGACGCTTTCCTGTGCAGAAGATTGGAGTATCAGCAGTCAGGGAAATATCCTTTGCAAAATGAGTTTTTGGTGCGCGCTGAAATAGTTGTGATGCTTGTTGGAAAAGTGAACTGAAATCCCAAATTCCTTCAATAAAAATTCCTTCGCCGATAACCAGCGTTCATTACGATCCAGTTTCAGCGCGAGATGATAATGTTCACCACCGTTCTTATGTTTCTCCCGACAGCAACACCACTGAACAACTCTCCCTTTGCCTTGCAATTGAGAAAATGCGTACACAACTGCTGAGGCGAAATTTTCCCGGGTTGGAAATTTAGTAATATCTGCCTGGCTATATGTCACCAAATAAACACTGCGTAGGTCACTTCTAAGGAGAGAATCTTCGGATAACGATTTACCCGGCTCCTCTGAACTAGATTCATTACTTTCATAGCTTTTCAAAAGATCCATAGTGTTGGTGGTTACTAATTTCACTGAACAATGGCAAAACAAGTGGCCAGAACGACACGCGAGTTGTTTATATCACGACCGGCATGATCAATTTTTGGCTTGTTACATCTCTGCTAAATAAAACACTGACGTTAACGTACGCGTAACTTAGAGAACACCGACCGGTGTGTCTATCCACGGCTCCCGGGAAGTTCAAACTTTTTGAGTTCTGAGGAAATGGAAAAAAATTGGCTGACACAATCGTGGACAAAACGGTTAAGAAAACGTACCCTTCCAAGCGTTTTGACAAGTAAACAATCGAACGACCATATTTTCCCCGCCCCCCTCCCCCCAACTCAATGTTGTTTGGTGGGTCACGAACAGTTTCACGGCAATCAGCATTTCCCAAATCAACATTGTATAGGGGGAGGGGGGGAGGGAGAAGGAACTTGTAGAAATTCGAGGGGAGGAATAGGAAATAATTGTTTTTGGTAGGCCGCGTTCAGATTTCTTAACGAGAATTGTCCACGATTGTAAAACAGACAAATTGTTTAAAAACAGAGATCTAACCCTGCACAGAAACCCAGTCGGGTGATATGTAATTGGACATTGGGTACTAATTAACGTCCAGGAATATTGCCGTTAATTGGTTCTAATTCGCGGAGATAATGGTTGTAATTAATTTGTAACGCAAAGAGATGCATTATCTCATCACCTCGCCAGTTATACAATGGTTTTTATGGGCGCCATTGACTCGCAAAGAAAGGCGTATATTGCATATTTGGCGCGGCAGAAGATATTACCAGCTGTAGAGATACTGAAACAATGCAACATTTCACTTGCATCGGTATACAGAATTCGAGACGAGTTCATATCCGTGAAACAGACCGGTCCCGTTTATACGCGCAGGCAAGTTGTACGCGCATGACCAGAGAAAAATTATTCGCTGTTTGCGAGCGCTACGAAAAGAGGAAGGACATTTTTCTTCCAGTAGGATTAAGGAGCGGGCTGGTCTAAAGCCTAATGAAGTAAGCAGCAGGACCGTTTGGCGTTTTCTGCACAAGGAAGGCTACCACTTCCTGCAGGCGCGTAAAAAAGGCTTGATGTCCGAGGATGACATGCGTCAACGTGTTCACTTTGCAAAGAACATAAAAAATAACCACTCTCGGGATATTTGGTGCAATACGGTTGCTTTAAATTTGGATGGTGTCAGTTTCTATTATAAAAGAAATCTGGCGGATCAAGCTAGAACGCCACAAGGGAGAGTATGGAGGAGAGCATGCGAAGGGCTTATTCAGGGATGCACAGCTAAAGGATGCAAAGAGGGGAGTGGAGGTCGCGTTTTAAGATTAATGGTGGCCATTAGTTACGATAAAGGAGTAATTGAGTGTCATGCATATGATAATCTGGACAGCCGTTCATTTGCCTCTTTTGTTAATGGAAAATTTGATTCTATGTTTGCAAGAGCAGACAAGAATGGTTCTCGCATGTTTGTACAACTCAACGCACCGAACCAGAATTCTGCTCTTGTTAGAAGAGTACTTAAAATAAAAAGGGCAAAACAATTATGTATTCCGCCTCGCAGCCGTGACATAGATGCTATCGAGAATTTCCTTAATCTTGTTTAAAAAAAGCTGAGAAAACAGGCTGTAGAATTAAACATTACGCGTGAGACATTCGATGAATTTTCATCACGTGTAATTAGAACAATGTACAACTTTCCATCAGAGGTAATCGACAAGATTATAGACACTATGGGTGGCCGTATGGATCCCATTATTACTGGAAAAGGACAACGCACTAAGTATTAATACTTGTATTTAATATACATTTATTATTCTTGCAACTCAGGACACGAAGGCAGTCTTTTCTGACCAAGTAATAATCAGAAGATTACGTCACGCTAGTATTTTATTGTGTTACATAGTACAGCGTGCGTGACAGGCATGTCACAAACGTCAACAAATACATTCTACAAGAGAAAATGTGTCCATTTCTTGCCGTAACATCTACCTTTCTTCCGTTTGTTTACATATAACTCTTAATAACGCAAAATACTTTAATTGCATACGATTAACAAGAAGACATTTAGCACTTTCAACGATTAACAACGATTAACAGCAGTTTTGTATTAAAAGAAATGACTATCTATTCTTTTCAAGAGCATTCGGTGTTAACCGTTGAAAACCTGTGTTAATCGTTGTTTTATTTCACCATTGCCTTGAAACTGTCAAGTTAATCGTTACATGCCGAATTCTAGGTCTGGCTCGCCACAAATAAGCCGGCTTACAAAACATCGTGCACATGGCGGGATTTCTCTTTGCTGCTCCCGCGGGATTTGAAAATTGAAATAAAAAATTCTCCAACGCACATTCATCATTTCCGTTTCACGTTCATCTACTAAGCCATTTTTAATATACATGAGCGGACGCTTTCCTGTGCAGAAGATTGGAGTATCAGCAGTCAGGGAAATATCCTTTGCAAAATGAGTTTTTGGTGCGCGCTGAAATAGTTGTGATGCTTGTTGGAAAAGTGAACTGAAATCCCAAATTCCTTCAATAAAAATTCCTTCGCCGATAACCAGCGTTCATTACGATCCAGTTTCAGCGCGAGATGATAATGTTCACCACCGTTCTTATGTTTCTCCCGACAGCAACACCACTGAACAACTCTCCCTTTGCCTTGCAATTGAGAAAATGCGTACACAACTGCTGAGGCGAAATTTTCCCGGGTTGGAAATTTAGTAATATCTGCCTGGCTATATGTCACCAAATAAACACTGCGTAGGTCACTTCTAAGGAGAGAATCTTCGGATAACGATTTACCCGGCTCCTCTGAACTAGATTCATTACTTTCATAGCTTTTCAAAAGATCCATAGTGTTGGTGGTTACTAATTTCACTGAACAATGGCAAAACAAGTGGCCAGAACGACACGCGAGTTGTTTATATCACGACCGGCATGATCAATTTTTGGCTTGTTACATCTCTGCTAAATAAAACACTGACGTTAACGTACGCGTAACTTAGAGAACACCGACCGGTGTGTCTATCCACGGCTCCCGGGAAGTTCAAACTTTTTGAGTTCTGAGGAAATGGAAAAAAATTGGCTGACACAATCGTGGACAAAACGGTTAAGAAAACGTACCCTTCCAAGCGTTTTGACAAGTAAACAATCGAACGACCATATTTTCCCCGCCCCCCTCCCCCCAACTCAATGTTGTTTGGTGGGTCACGAACAGTTTCACGGCAATCAGCATTTCCCAAATCAACATTGTATAGGGGGAGGGGGGGAGGGAGAAGGAACTTGTAGAAATTCGAGGGGAGGAATAGGAAATAATTGTTTTTGGTAGGCCGCGTTCAGATTTCTTAACGAGAATTGTCCACGATTGTAAAACAGACAAATTGTTTAAAAACAGAGATCTAACCCTGCACAGAAACCCAGTCGGGTGATATGTAATTGGACATTGGGTACTAATTAACGTCCAGGAATATTGCCGTTAATTGGTTCTAATTCGCGGAGATAATGGTTGTAATTAATTTGTAACGCAAAGAGATGCATTATCTCATCACCTCGCCAGTTATACAATGGTTTTTATGGGCGCCATTGACTCGCAAAGAAAGGCGTATATTGCATATTTGGCGCGGCAGAAGATATTACCAGCTGTAGAGATACTGAAACAATGCAACATTTCACTTGCATCGGTATACAGAATTCGAGACGAGTTCATATCCGTGAAACAGACCGGTCCCGTTTATACGCGCAGGCAAGTTGTACGCGCGTGACCAGAGAAAAATTATTCGCTGTTTGCGAGCGCTACGAAAAGAGGAAGGACATTTTTCTTCCAGTAGGATTAAGGAGCGGGCTGGTCTAAAGCCTAATGAAGTAAGCAGCAGGACCGTTTGGCGTTTTCTGCACAAGGAAGGCTACCACTTCCTGCAGGCGCGTAAAAAAGGCTTGATGTCCGAGGATGACATGCGTCAACGTGTTCACTTTGCAAAGAACATAAAAAATAACCACTCTCGGGATATTTGGTGCAATACGGTTGCTTTAAATTTGGATGGTGTCAGTTTCTATTATAAAAGAAATCTGGCGGATCAAGCTAGAACGCCACAAGGGAGAGTATGGAGGAGAGCATGCGAAGGGCTTATTCAGGGATGCACAGCTAAAGGATGCAAAGAGGGGAGTGGAGGTCGCGTTTTAAGATTAATGGTGGCCATTAGTTACGATAAAGGAGTAATTGAGTGTCATGCATATGATAATCTGGACAGCCGTTCATTTGCCTCTTTTGTTAATGGAAAATTTGATTCTATGTTTGCAAGAGCAGACAAGAATGGTTCTCGCATGTTTGTACAACTCAACGCACCGAACCAGAATTCTGCTCTTGTTAGAAGAGTACTTAAAATAAAAAGGGCAAAACAATTATGTATTCCGCCTCGCAGCCGTGACATAGATGCTATCGAGAATTTCCTTAATCTTGTTTAAAAAAAGCTGAGAAAACAGGCTGTAGAATTAAACATTACGCGTGAGACATTCGATGAATTTTCATCACGTGTAATTAGAACAATGTACAACTTTCCATCAGAGGTAATCGACAAGATTATAGACACTATGGGTGGCCGTATGGATCCCATTATTACTGGAAAAGGACAACGCACTAAGTATTAATACTTGTATTTAATATACATTTATTATTCTTGCAACTCAGGACACGAAGGCAGTCTTTTCTGACCAAGTAATAATCAGAAGATTACGTCACGCTAGTATTTTATTGTGTTACATAGTACAGCGTGCGTGACAGGCATGTCACAAACGTCAACAAATACATTCTACAAGAGAAAATGTGTCCATTTCTTGCCGTAACATCTACCTTTCTTCCGTTTGTTTACATATAACTCTTAATAACGCAAAATACTTTAATTGCATACGATTAACAAGAAGACATTTAGCACTTTCAACGATTAACAACGATTAACAGCAGTTTTGTATTAAAAGAAATGACTATCTATTCTTTTCAAGAGCATTCGGTGTTAACCGTTGAAAACCTGTGTTAATCGTTGTTTTATTTCACCATTGCCTTGAAACTGTCAAGTTAATCGTTACATGCCGAATTCTAGGTCTGGCTCGCCACAAATAAGCCGGCTTACAAAACATCGTGCACATGGCGGGATTTCTCTTTGCTGCTCCCGCGGGATTTGAAAATTGAAATAAAAAATTCTCCAACGCACATTCATCATTTCCGTTTCACGTTCATCTACTAAGCCATTTTTAATATACATGAGCGGACGCTTTCCTGTGCAGAAGATTGGAGTATCAGCAGTCAGGGAAATATCCTTTGCAAAATGAGTTTTTGGTGCGCGCTGAAATAGTTGTGATGCTTGTTGGAAAAGTGAACTGAAATCCCAAATTCCTTCAATAAAAATTCCTTCGCCGATAACCAGCGTTCATTACGATCCAGTTTCAGCGCGAGATGATAATGTTCACCACCGTTCTTATGTTTCTCCCGACAGCAACACCACTGAACAACTCTCCCTTTGCCTTGCAATTGAGAAAATGCGTACACAACTGCTGAGGCGAAATTTTCCCGGGTTGGAAATTTAGTAATATCTGCCTGGCTATATGTCACCAAATAAACACTGCGTAGGTCACTTCTAAGGAGAGAATCTTCGGATAACGATTTACCCGGCTCCTCTGAACTAGATTCATTACTTTCATAGCTTTTCAAAAGATCCATAGTGTTGGTGGTTACTAATTTCACTGAACAATGGCAAAACAAGTGGCCAGAACGACACGCGAGTTGTTTATATCACGACCGGCATGATCAATTTTTGGCTTGTTACATCTCTGCTAAATAAAACACTGACGTTAACGTACGCGTAACTTAGAGAACACCGACCGGTGTGTCTATCCACGGCTCCCGGGAAGTTCAAACTTTTTGAGTTCTGAGGAAATGGAAAAAAATTGGCTGACACAATCGTGGACAAAACGGTTAAGAAAACGTACCCTTCCAAGCGTTTTGACAAGTAAACAATCGAACGACCATATTTTCCCCGCCCCCCTCCCCCCAACTCAATGTTGTTTGGTGGGTCACGAACAGTTTCACGGCAATCAGCATTTCCCAAATCAACATTGTATAGGGGGAGGGGGGGAGGGAGAAGGAACTTGTAGAAATTCGAGGGGAGGAATAGGAAATAATTGTTTTTGGTAGGCCGCGTTCAGATTTCTTAACGAGAATTGTCCACGATTGTAAAACAGACAAATTGTTTAAAAACAGAGATCTAACCCTGCACAGAAACCCAGTCGGGTGATATGTAATTGGACATTGGGTACTAATTAACGTCCAGGAATATTGCCGTTAATTGGTTCTAATTCGCGGAGATAATGGTTGTAATTAATTTGTAACGCAAAGAGATGCATTATCTCATCACCTCGCCAGTTATACAATGGTTTTTATGGGCGCCATTGACTCGCAAAGAAAGGCGTATATTGCATATTTGGCGCGGCAGAAGATATTACCAGCTGTAGAGATACTGAAACAATGCAACATTTCACTTGCATCGGTATACAGAATTCGAGACGAGTTCATATCCGTGAAACAGACCGGTCCCGTTTATACGCGCAGGCAAGTTGTACGCGCGTGACCAGAGAAAAATTATTCGCTGTTTGCGAGCGCTACGAAAAGAGGAAGGACATTTTTCTTCCAGTAGGATTAAGGAGCGGGCTGGTCTAAAGCCTAATGAAGTAAGCAGCAGGACCGTTTGGCGTTTTCTGCACAAGGAAGGCTACCACTTCCTGCAGGCGCGTAAAAAAGGCTTGATGTCCGAGGATGACATGCGTCAACGTGTTCACTTTGCAAAGAACATAAAAAATAACCACTCTCGGGATATTTGGTGCAATACGGTTGCTTTAAATTTGGATGGTGTCAGTTTCTATTATAAAAGAAATCTGGCGGATCAAGCTAGAACGCCACAAGGGAGAGTATGGAGGAGAGCATGCGAAGGGCTTATTCAGGGATGCACAGCTAAAGGATGCAAAGAGGGGAGTGGAGGTCGCGTTTTAAGATTAATGGTGGCCATTAGTTACGATAAAGGAGTAATTGAGTGTCATGCATATGATAATCTGGACAGCCGTTCATTTGCCTCTTTTGTTAATGGAAAATTTGATTCTATGTTTGCAAGAGCAGACAAGAATGGTTCTCGCATGTTTGTACAACTCAACGCACCGAACCAGAATTCTGCTCTTGTTAGAAGAGTACTTAAAATAAAAAGGGCAAAACAATTATGTATTCCGCCTCGCAGCCGTGACATAGATGCTATCGAGAATTTCCTTAATCTTGTTTAAAAAAAGCTGAGAAAACAGGCTGTAGAATTAAACATTACGCGTGAGACATTCGATGAATTTTCATCACGTGTAATTAGAACAATGTACAACTTTCCATCAGAGGTAATCGACAAGATTATAGACACTATGGGTGGCCGTATGGATCCCATTATTACTGGAAAAGGACAACGCACTAAGTATTAATACTTGTATTTAATATACATTTATTATTCTTGCAACTCAGGACACGAAGGCAGTCTTTTCTGACCAAGTAATAATCAGAAGATTACGTCACGCTAGTATTTTATTGTGTTACATAGTACAGCGTGCGTGACAGGCATGTCACAAACGTCAACAAATACATTCTACAAGAGAAAATGTGTCCATTTCTTGCCGTAACATCTACCTTTCTTCCGTTTGTTTACATATAACTCTTAATAACGCAAAATACTTTAATTGCATACGATTAACAAGAAGACATTTAGCACTTTCAACGATTAACAACGATTAACAGCAGTTTTGTATTAAAAGAAATGACTATCTATTCTTTTCAAGAGCATTCGGTGTTAACCGTTGAAAACCTGTGTTAATCGTTGTTTTATTTCACCATTGCCTTGAAACTGTCAAGTTAATCGTTACATGCCGAATTCTAGGTCTGGCTCGCCACAAATAAGCCGGCTTACAAAACATCGTGCACATGGCGGGATTTCTCTTTGCTGCTCCCGCGGGATTTGAAAATTGAAATAAAAAATTCTCCAACGCACATTCATCATTTCCGTTTCACGTTCATCTACTAAGCCATTTTTAATATACATGAGCGGACGCTTTCCTGTGCAGAAGATTGGAGTATCAGCAGTCAGGGAAATATCCTTTGCAAAATGAGTTTTTGGTGCGCGCTGAAATAGTTGTGATGCTTGTTGGAAAAGTGAACTGAAATCCCAAATTCCTTCAATAAAAATTCCTTCGCCGATAACCAGCGTTCATTACGATCCAGTTTCAGCGCGAGATGATAATGTTCACCACCGTTCTTATGTTTCTCCCGACAGCAACACCACTGAACAACTCTCCCTTTGCCTTGCAATTGAGAAAATGCGTACACAACTGCTGAGGCGAAATTTTCCCGGGTTGGAAATTTAGTAATATCTGCCTGGCTATATGTCACCAAATAAACACTGCGTAGGTCACTTCTAAGGAGAGAATCTTCGGATAACGATTTACCCGGCTCCTCTGAACTAGATTCATTACTTTCATAGCTTTTCAAAAGATCCATAGTGTTGGTGGTTACTAATTTCACTGAACAATGGCAAAACAAGTGGCCAGAACGACACGCGAGTTGTTTATATCACGACCGGCATGATCAATTTTTGGCTTGTTACATCTCTGCTAAATAAAACACTGACGTTAACGTACGCGTAACTTAGAGAACACCGACCGGTGTGTCTATCCACGGCTCCCGGGAAGTTCAAACTTTTTGAGTTCTGAGGAAATGGAAAAAAATTGGCTGACACAATCGTGGACAAAACGGTTAAGAAAACGTACCCTTCCAAGCGTTTTGACAAGTAAACAATCGAACGACCATATTTTCCCCGCCCCCCTCCCCCCAACTCAATGTTGTTTGGTGGGTCACGAACAGTTTCACGGCAATCAGCATTTCCCAAATCAACATTGTATAGGGGGAGGGGGGGAGGGAGAAGGAACTTGTAGAAATTCGAGGGGAGGAATAGGAAATAATTGTTTTTGGTAGGCCGCGTTCAGATTTCTTAACGAGAATTGTCCACGATTGTAAAACAGACAAATTGTTTAAAAACAGAGATCTAACCCTGCACAGAAACCCAGTCGGGTGATATGTAATTGGACATTGGGTACTAATTAACGTCCAGGAATATTGCCGTTAATTGGTTCTAATTCGCGGAGATAATGGTTGTAATTAATTTGTAACGCAAAGAGATGCATTATCTCATCACCTCGCCAGTTATACAATGGTTTTTATGGGCGCCATTGACTCGCAAAGAAAGGCGTATATTGCATATTTGGCGCGGCAGAAGATATTACCAGCTGTAGAGATACTGAAACAATGCAACATTTCACTTGCATCGGTATACAGAATTCGAGACGAG
>NW_028146343.1:5000-10000 GCF_977016875.1 Pavona decussata
TTTGACGATCGATTTGCACGTCAGAATCGCTACGAGCCTCCACCAGAGTTTCCTCTGGCTTCACCCTATTCAGGCATAGTTCACCATCTTTCGGGTCCCAACAGACACGCTCTTACTCAAACCTTCCTAAGAGTAGAATAGGTCGGTCGACGATGCGCCCCGGCAGAACCGGGGATCTCGCCTCACTGGCCGAAACCAGCTTCACTTTCATTGCGCCTCGGGGTTTCCAGCACCCAAAGACTCGCGCACATGTTAGACTCCTTGGTCCGTGTTTCAAGACGGGTCGGATGGACCCATATGACCGCCAACATCCCAAGCGCATGGTACGAGATCACCACCCCAACGACCGGCAGCAATCGCGGAGCACTGCAAGCAGTCCACCACATTCGACAACCGGCCGGAGGGACGGGACCCTAGCCTTACGAGAGGCATGCGCTGCACCGCCTCGGTCGGGCCCGAGCCGCGAGGAGAACCGGGCTGTAACAGACCGAGCGACCCCGAAGGGACGCACAGACCTACCTTTCCGGCACCTTTCAGACCCAGTCCCAACCGACGTTGACGCGCGCCCAAGAGAAGTGCGACGACCGGGAGCTCCGAGCCCGGGACCGCGGTCCATTCAGATCCGCAAACCCCGGGCCGGCACTACCCGCCGGCTGAATCTCAAACGGCGCATTGCTGAGTCCATTCGTTTCCCTTCCAACGGTTTCACGTACTTTTTAACTCTCTTTTCAAAGTTCTTTTCATCTTTCCCTCACGGTACTTGTTCGCTATCGGTCTCACGCCAGTATTTAGCTTTAGATGGAGTTTACCACCCGTTTTGGGCTGCATTCCCAAACAACCCGACTCTTCGAAAGCACATCGTGAGCGGCCGTCCGCGCCACAGACGGGGTTGTCACCCTCTGCGACGTGCTGTTCCAAGCAACTTAGGCATGGTCGGTCCGCCGAGAAAGTGCTTCTCGCAACTACAACTCGCCGAAGCGTTCAGGCCTCGGAGATTTCAAATTTGAGCTCTTCCCGCTTCACTCGCCGTTACTGGGGGAATCCTTGTTAGTTTCTTTTCCTCCGCTTATTAATATGCTTAAATTCAGCGGGTAGCCTTGCCTGACCTGAGGTCCAGATAGTTATGTTTTTGTCGTGGGACTCCGCGCGCGCTCCGGACACTCACCCAGCCAAGGACCAAATGGATTTTTAGCCTTCGCATGGGGGTGCAGAACAACGCACGATGCGAGTCTCTCTGCTTTTCAAGGGACACGGCGGCATAAGTGTGCCGTGACGCCTCAATGCCGCACACTCAAGTGCGTTGGATGATATCCGACACTCAGGCAGACATGCTCCTGGGAGAACCCAAGAGCGCCATTTGCGTTCAAAGATTCGATGATTCACTGAATTCTGCAATTCACACTACTTATCGCAGCTGGCTGCGTTCTTCATCGATGCGTGAGCCAAGAGATCCACCGTTAAAAGTTGTCTCTCTTTTTTGTTTTCCAACACTATTGGTTCTCAGACTGAATAAACAAAGTTTGTAAAAACATAAAGTCGGGGCTGACCGAACGCACGCCAAGCGACGGACGACCATTTAACGGCACAGAGACCGACCCCTAAAAGATTGCGTACAGTTCACACGGTAAACAAGTCTCAAAGACTCGTTTTGGATTGTTTCATCGGTAATGATCCTTCCGCAGGTTCACCTACGGAAACCTTGTTACGACTTTTACTTCCTCTAAATGATCAAGTTTGACCAACTTTCCGGCATCCGGCGCTCTGTTGCCAGAGTATCGGCGCCAGTCAGGAGGCCTCACTAAACCATTCAATCGGTAGTAGCGACGGGCGGTGTGTACAAAGGGCAGGGACGTAATCAACGCGAGCTGATGACTCGCGCTTACTAGGAATTCCTCGTTCAAGATCAATAATTGCAATGATCTATCCCCAGCACGACGATGTTTAGAAGATTACCCACACCTCTCGGTGAAGGAGATACTCTTTGACATCGTCAGTGTAGCGCGCGTGCGGCCCAGAACATCTAAGGGTATCACAGACCTGTTATTGCCTTCCTGACTTTGGTTGCATACCAACAGTCCCTCTAAGAAGTTAACCGCGAATCGGGATTCGCGTAACTATTTAGCAGGTTAAGGTCTCGTTCGTTAACGGAATTAACCAGACAAATCACTCCACCAACTAAGAACGGCCATGCACCACCACCCATAGAATCAAGAAAGAGCTCTCAATCTGTCAATCCTCACTATGTCTGGACCTGGTGAGTTTCCCCGTGTTGAGTCAAATTAAGCCGCAGGCTCCACTCCTGGTGGTGCCCTTCCGTCAATTCCTTTAAGTTTCAGCTTTGCAACCATACTTCCCCCGGAACCCAAAAACTTTGGTTTCCCATAAGGTGCCAAAGGGGTCATCCAATAACACCCTCTGATCCCTAGTTGGCATCGTTTATGGTTAGAACTAGGACGGTATCTGATCGTCTTCGATCCTCTAACTTTCGTTCTTGATTAATGAAAACACTCTTGGCAAATGCTTTCGCAGTAGTTCGTCTTTCGTAAATCCAAGAATTTCACCTCTGACAACGAAATACGAATGCCCCCAATTGTCTCTCTTAATCATTACTTCGGTTCCAGAAACCAACAAAATAGAACCAAAGTCCTATTCCATTATTCCATGCTTACGTATTCAAGCGCTGGCTTGCTTTGAACACTCTAATTTTTTCAAAGTAAACGTCGCAGATCCTGAGCACACTCAGTTAAGAGCACACCCAGTCTTTGCGAGGAAGAACAGCCCGGCCAGTAACATACCTTGCGGCAGACCGGCCGAGCCATCCCGAAATCCAACTACGAGCTTTTTAACTGCAACAACTTTAATATACGCTATTGGAGCTGGAATTACCGCGGGTGCTGGCACCAGACTTGTCCTCCAATGGATCCTCGTTAAAGGATTTAAGTTGTACTCATTCCAATTACAAGACTTGTAAAAGCCCTGTATTGTTATTTCTTGTCACTACCTCCCTGAGTCAGGATTGGGTAATTTGCGCGCCTGCTGCCTTCCTTGGATGTGGTAGCCGTTTCTCAGGCTCCCTCTCCGGAATCGAACCCTAATTCTCCGTCACCCGTTGCAACCATGGTAAGCCACTACCTTACCATCGACAGTTGATAGGGCAGAAATTTGAATGAAACATCGCCAGCGCAAGGCCGTGCGATTCGATCAGTTACTATGAATCACCAAATGACCGGGCAGAACCCGCATTGGTTTTTAATCTAATAAATACATCCCTTCCAGAAGTCGGGACTTTTCGCATGTATTAGCTCTAGAATTACTACGGTTATCCAAGTAGTAATGGTACAATCAAATAAACGATAACTGATTTAATGAGCCATTCGCAGTTTCACAGTACAAGTGCTTATACTTAGACATGCATGGCTTAATCTTTGAGACAAGCATATGACTACTGGCAGGATCAACCAGGTAACTATCCACCGCAGGGAACAGAAGTTCCTTGCTAAGCGGCCCCCCTCCGCAGAGGGAGAGCAAGCTTTCTTAGATTTTGCCTCCACGGGGGGAACCCATGAGCCAAACGGACCACACGGTCCCTCGGTCAAGGGAAACCCCGTCTTGTTTGCCACGTCTTTCTCACAACTGGACCCGTGCACAGTTCAGGCATACCTGTCAGACTCGCCAAGCGAGCTGAAGGAAGGCAAGAAAAGTGCTTCTGCGAAGGAAAATATCCTCCTGCTCTTTTGTCTCTATCATTAGCCAAAGGCTAGCGTACACAACTTCCATCTACACTCTGCCTGCCACTACAGTGACAATGCTTTCGGGCATCATCTTTTCCCTCCTTCGAAAGGAAAGCTACAAGCCCAACTTTCCTTGCCCGTTAGTCAATTCTGCCCTCTATTTCTCCGCCTTGCCGCCGTGGAACATAAGGGACAGGGTTTACTAGCCAGCTCCTCTCGGAACCTTTGCGACCAACCTGCCCACACTATAACCCCCAAACGCTAATAAGGAGACTGCATGATATGGTAGACAGAAAATAAAAACGCGAAAAAAATGAAATTTTGAAAATCGAACCCACAACCAGCCAAATCGTTTGTAAGTCATGCCAAATGACTGGTGACATCTTAAAAACCCATTGAAGCCACAACATCCCATAATTTCACGCTTTTAAAGATTTGTCACTATACGCACTGTAAGTACCTCACTAATTCTCACCTCAGATTTTACGGGAACATGTTCAAATTTTAACACGCCTCTCAGCACGACCAATTACATTAAAATTCATCGCAAAAGTCAGAATTCTCCAATTTTTGAAAAATTCACTATATTCACTGTAAGTACCTCGCTAGACAGTGGAGACCTCAGATTTTACGGGAACATGATCAACTTTCGACACACCTCTCAGCACGAGCAGTTACATAGAAATCCATCAGGAAAGTCGTGCTGTGAAGAGGTCTTTCGACTAAGAAAAATGGTGGTGTGAGGAGGAGTCACCTAAATCAGAGAAAAATACTCTTATAGGAGACTGCTACGAAAGACATTTCTGAGTCCACTGGCCCTAGTCCCCTAATAAGTGTATTTCTGTTTGTTTTAAGAAGGTCCTCCTGACATCACCAATCTTCTGTCTTCAATCCTAACCCCAACGTTAACCCTAACGCTAACCCTAACCCTACCTCCCTCAGGGGCAGTTCTATGGTTATGATCCCACGGTAGGCAGAAAAACTATCCCAATCTAGGTTTTCTTGTATGCTGACTCCATTTTAAATGCTTTTACTTGAGTCTGACAAAGGCAAAGCCAAATACTCACCCCTATATGGACGGGGAAGCAAAGTGCGGATTTTGGTAGGTCGGCATTTTCAATCAGGAATGTTGCCATTCGAAAGAGCGTCCAAAAAAACTTGGTTGGGACACATTTATTTTAGAAATTAGCGACCTAACCAGAAGTGCACTTTTTGGTGGGCCTACCCTACCCCCCTCAGGAGCAGTTCTATGGTTATAATACCACGGAA
>NW_028146344.1:5000-7500 GCF_977016875.1 Pavona decussata
TCCCTTCCAGAAGTCGGGACTTTTCGCATGTATTAGCTCTAGAATTACTACGGTTATCCAAGTAGTAATGGTACAATCAAATAAACGATAACTGATTTAATGAGCCATTCGCAGTTTCACAGTACAAGTGCTTATACTTAGACATGCATGGCTTAATCTTTGAGACAAGCATATGACTACTGGCAGGATCAACCAGGTAACTATCCACCGCAGGGAACAGAAGTTCCTTGCTAAGCGGCCCCCCTCCGCAGAGGGAGAGCAAGCTTTCTTAGATTTTGCCTCCACGGGGGGAACCCATGAGCCAAACGGACCACACGGTCCCTCGGTCAAGGGAAACCCCGTCTTGTTTGCCACGTCTTTCTCACAACTGGACCCGTGCACAGTTCAGGCATACCTGTCAGACTCGCCAAGCGAGCTGAAGGAAGGCAAGAAAAGTGCTTCTGCGAAGGAAAATATCCTCCTGCTCTTTTGTCTCTATCATTAGCCAAAGGCTAGCGTACACAACTTCCATCTACACTCTGCCTGCCACTACAGTGACAATGCTTTCGGGCATCATCTTTTCCCTCCTTCGAAAGGAAAGCTACAAGCCCAACTTTCCTTGCCCGTTAGTCAATTCTGCCCTCTATTTCTCCGCCTTGCCGCCGTGGAACATAAGGGACAGGGTTTACTAGCCAGCTCCTCTCGGAACCTTTGCGACCAACCTGCCCACACTATAACCCCCAAACGCTAATAAGGAGACTGCATGATATGGTAGACAGAAAATAAAAACGCGAAAAAAATGAAATTTTGAAAATCGAACCCACAACCAGCCAAATCGTTTGTAAGTCATGCCAAATGACTGGTGACATCTTAAAAACCCATTGAAGCCACAACATCCCATAATTTCACGCTTTTAAAGATTTGTCACTATACGCACTGTAAGTACCTCACTAATTCTCACCTCAGATTTTACGGGAACATGTTCAAATTTTAACACGCCTCTCAGCACGACCAATTACATTAAAATTCATCGCAAAAGTCAGAATTCTCCAATTTTTGAAAAATTCACTATATTCACTGTAAGTACCTCGCTAGACAGTGGAGACCTCAGATTTTACGGGAACATGATCAACTTTCGACACACCTCTCAGCACGAGCAGTTACATAGAAATCCATCAGGAAAGTCGTGCTGTGAAGAGGTCTTTCGACTAAGAAAAATGGTGGTGTGAGGAGGAGTCACCTAAATCAGAGAAAAATACTCTTATAGGAGACTGCTACGAAAGACATTTCTGAGTCCACTGGCCCTAGTCCCCTAATAAGTGTATTTCTGTTTGTTTTAAGAAGGTCCTCCTGACATCACCAATCTTCTGTCTTCAATCCTAACCCCAACGTTAACCCTAACGCTAACCCTAACCCTACCTCCCTCAGGGGCAGTTCTATGGTTATGATCCCACGGTAGGCAGAAAAACTATCCCAATCTAGGTTTTCTTGTATGCTGACTCCATTTTAAATGCTTTTACTTGAGTCTGACAAAGGCAAAGCCAAATACTCACCCCTATATGGACGGGGAAGCAAAGTGCGGATTTTGGTAGGTCGGCATTTTCAATCAGGAATGTTGCCATTCGAAAGAGCGTCCAAAAAAACTTGGTTGGGACACATTTATTTTAGAAATTAGCGACCTAACCAGAAGTGCACTTTTTGGTGGGCCTACCCTACCCCCCTCAGGAGCAGTTCTATGGTTATAATACCACGGAAGGCACAAAACCTATCCCAAACTAGGTTTTCTTGTATGCTGATTCCATTTTCAATGTGTTTCCTTGACTCTGACGAAAGCAAAGCCAAATACTCACCCCTATATGGACGGGGAAGCAAAGTGCGGATTTTGGTAGGTCGGCATTTTCAATCAGGAATGTTGCCATTCGAAAGAGCGTCCAAAAAAACTTGGTTGGGACACATTTATTTTAGAAATTAGCGACCTAACCAGAAGTGCACTTTTTGGTGGGCCTACCCTACCCCCCTCAGGAGCAGTTCTATGGTTATAATACCACGGAAGGCACAAAACCTATCCCAAACTAGGTTTTCTTGTATGCTGATTCCATTTTCAATGTGTTTCCTTGACTCTGACGGAAGCAAAGTCAAATACTCACCTCTATATGGACGGGGAAGCAAAGTGCGGATTTTGGTAGGTCGCCATTTTCAATCGGGAATGTTGCCATTCGAAAGAGCGTCTAAAAGAACTTGGCTGGAACACATTTTTGCTATAAATTGTTGACCTAAGTATATAAGCAAGTATATAAGCAAATACTCGTTACATAGCATAAATAGCCTCTAAACACCCGAAAAACCTCTCCAAATATCATTTAAACCTTTTTCCTAACCCTAACACTTACCCTAACCCTAACCCTAACCCCATTTCAAACCCTAATTCTAAGTCAGAGGTCCTCCTCACACCACCAATTTTTTTGGTAGGTCAAAAGACCTCCCCACACCACAGAATTTTCGAAGTCGAGGTCCTTCTCAT
>NW_028146345.1:12500-13577 GCF_977016875.1 Pavona decussata
AGGGCAGAATTGACTAACGGGCAAGGAAAGTTGGGCTTGTAGCTTTCCTTTCGAAGGAGGGAAAAGATGATGCCCGAAAGCATTGTCACTGTAGTGGCAGGCAGAGTGTAGATGGAAGTTGTGTACGCTAGCCTTTGGCTAATGATAGAGACAAAAGAGCAGGAGGATATTTTCCTTCGCAGAAGCACTTTTCTTGCCTTCCTTCAGCTCGCTTGGCGAGTCTGACAGGTATGCCTGAACTGTGCACGGGTCCAGTTGTGAGAAAGACGTGGCAAACAAGACGGGGTTTCCCTTGACCGAGGGACCGTGTGGTCCGTTTGGCTCATGGGTTCCCCCCGTGGAGGCAAAATCTAAGAAAGCTTGCTCTCCCTCTGCGGAGGGGGGCCGCTTAGCAAGGAACTTCTGTTCCCTGCGGTGGATAGTTACCTGGTTGATCCTGCCAGTAGTCATATGCTTGTCTCAAAGATTAAGCCATGCATGTCTAAGTATAAGCACTTGTACTGTGAAACTGCGAATGGCTCATTAAATCAGTTATCGTTTATTTGATTGTACCATTACTACTTGGATAACCGTAGTAATTCTAGAGCTAATACATGCGAAAAGTCCCGACTTCTGGAAGGGATGTATTTATTAGATTAAAAACCAATGCGGGTTCTGCCCGGTCATTTGGTGATTCATAGTAACTGATCGAATCGCACGGCCTTGCGCTGGCGATGTTTCATTCAAATTTCTGCCCTATCAACTGTCGATGGTAAGGTAGTGGCTTACCATGGTTGCAACGGGTGACGGAGAATTAGGGTTCGATTCCGGAGAGGGAGCCTGAGAAACGGCTACCACATCCAAGGAAGGCAGCAGGCGCGCAAATTACCCAATCCTGACTCAGGGAGGTAGTGACAAGAAATAACAATACAGGGCTTTTACAAGTCTTGTAATTGGAATGAGTACAACTTAAATCCTTTAACGAGGATCCATTGGAGGACAAGTCTGGTGCCAGCACCCGCGGTAATTCCAGCTCCAATAGCGTATATTAAAGTTGTTGCAGTTAAAAAGCTCGTAGTTGGATTTCGGGATGGCTCG
>NW_028146347.1:0-16294 GCF_977016875.1 Pavona decussata
GGTTTTTGACCTCCAAACATTGAGCGTGTTCTATAATGTCGTATGCACTGCGCTGTTCAAAGGGCGCTTTGAAATGAAATGCTCAAGCTAAGTTTTTTTTTTGTAATGAAAGAAATATTCTTTTAACTAAAATGGCCCAAAATTTGATTTCTCTGAACTGAACAATTCAACTTCAAATGAGAAAAAACATCATTTTGACAACAACTCGTCATATAATTAGTTTTGACAAATGCGAGCATCTCGAGCGACGGGCTAGGCAAAATTTTCACGCAATTCTAGAAAGTAACTAAGACATTCGCGGAAAGTCTGATTGTGTTGATTAGCTAGGTAAACTTAACTTACGGTATTTAACTGAAAGGACGTTTTGACACAAAGAAGTGCGACAATAACAACACATCAAAACACAAGTTAATTAAGCGATGGTTCTTGAAACGAACAACTTCACAGCTAGATAATAACATCAGGCTAATACGAAAATATTTCGTTCTCCGGCTCTAAAGCAAACATGACAGTGAAAAGAAACAACATAATAAGAACTGGAGTAAACCAGTTCATTTAAGTCGATTGTGCATTTTAGGTGGCCCCGAAAATCCCTGAATAAAGTTCACTGAATCTAGTTAAACACAACAACACAGCTGAACAGCAGACCAAAAATATTGCCGGCAAAAACATGGCCTTAACTAAACACTTTGATTACTTAGCGATATGTGAAAGAGAAATACAAACTCTAACTGAATAAAACACGATTGTTCAAGACTTACTGAGACCTTTAAGTTGTTTCCCTGTCAGAAGAGAACTTTCTAGCGGCGCCGCTGTGGTTCGCCAGATTCGCTCCCCAGCAAAGTCAGCCGATACCGTTCTATAATGTCGTATGCACTGCGCTGTTCAAAGGGCGCTTTGAAATGAAATGCTCAAGGTAAGTTTTTTTTTGTAATGAAACAAATATTCTTTTAACTGAAATGGCCAAAAATTTGATTAAGCGATGGTTCTTGAAACGAACAATTTCATAGCTAGAATAATAACATCAGGCTAATACGAAAATATCTTGCTCTCCGGCTCTAAAGCAAACATGACAGTGAAAAGAAAGAACATAATAAGAACTGGAGTAAACCAGTTTATTTAAGTCGATTGTGCATTTTAGGTGGCCCCGAATCCCTGAATAAAGTTCACTGAATCTAGTTAAACACAACAACACAGCTGAACAGCAGACGAAAAAAATTGCCGGCAGAAACATGGCCTTAACTAAACACTTTGATTACTTAGCGATATGTGAAAGAGAAGTACAAACTCTAACTGAATAAAACACGATTGTTCAAGACTTACTGAGATCTTTAAGTTGTTTCCTGTCAGAAGAGAACTTTCTAGCGGCGCCGCTGTGGTTCGCCAGATTCGCTCCCCAGCAAAGTCAGCCGATACCGTTCCATCGATCAATCGCTGCCACTGACGGCGCGCTGACTTCTCATCGCAAAGAAGGCCTGAAAGTCAATGTGATCATCCTGTTACTAAAATAATAATAGTAATAATAATAAACAAAATAATGGTGACATGTTGTCGCGGAAACGTCATGTTTTCACCCTTTAAGCCCTAATATCAAAGGACAAACTCTCCTGTCTTGTCCCTATATTTTTCTTATAAAAGCCGACTGGGTAGAAGTTATTAAAATATCAAGAGAATTCATCTTGGGTGATCGTATCCTTAATTCTCATGACCTCAGGGATTGAATAAACATTAATTTTACCAGGAGAAATTTGATGCTGATCACTGTTAGGGCTTAAAGGGTTAATCTCTCTACTTTTTATTGTGAAATAATACAACCGTCCTGGCACAAGCCTGACCCCATGCACCAAAGGTCTCTTATGCCAGCGGGGATGATCTTGCCACTCAGTCCGATAACTTGTCTGACGACAAGCCAGGGAGGGAGAGATGAACTGGCCCCTAGACCATAATAAGTACATCCCTTTCGGCTAGCGCTCACATCCGACTGTCTCAAATTCAGCTTCATCTATATATAACATGATTAGCCGTCTTCCAAGTGGTACGTCTTGAGGTTTGGGCATGCGTACGTAGTGAACCTCATATAACGAATAGAGAAATATCTCGTTGTTTATTTCAACAAAATGATCAGGCAATGATCAAAAATATGAAAAGCTAGGGGGAAAAAACACACTTGTGATTAGTCTATAAAGTCACTTAACGACGAGGGAATCTTTTCATTATTTTAATTTTGTTTAATAAAAAAAAAAAAACGCTCAATGTATGTGATTGTTCATTCTACCCAAGCCTTGGCATCCGTACAGATCGACGTCGTAGTTCATTTTTTATCTCACTCAAAGAGTTAATTTGTTTAGAAAAGAACTTTGCCGGAAACTTTTACCATCACTTTATAGGGATTCACGCCCTGGCCTCAAAATTAGTTTTTTCAGGTCACACATGTCATAATAGTTAATGATCAACCAGCACGCTAAGTAAGAATTAGGGCTGTTGATTGCAAGAACGGCTGATATCTTACTAACGCACGGTTGGATAAGTATGAAACCAACTTAGATCTGTCTACTAAAGAATTTTTTAGGCCGTAAACTTCGAAAATTAAGCAGGTTTTTGACCTCCAAACATTGAGCGTGTTCTATAATGTCGTATGCACTGCGCTGTTCAAAGGGCGCTTTGAAATGAAATGCTCAAGCTAAGTTTTTTTTTGTAATGAAAGAAATATTCTTTTAACTAAAATGGCCCAAAATTTGATTTCTCTGAACTGAACAATTCAACTTCAAATGAGAAAAAACATCATTTTGACAACAACTCGTCATATAATTAGTTTTGACAAATGCGAGCATCTCGAGCGACGGGCTAGGCAAAATTTTCACGCAATTCTAGAAAGTAACTAAGACATTCGCGGAAAGTCTGATTGTGTTGATTAGCTAGGTAAACTTAACTTACGGTATTTAACTGAAAGGACGTTTTGACACAAAGAAGTGCGACAATAACAACACATCAAAACACAAGTTAATTAAGCGATGGTTCTTGAAACGAACAACTTCACAGCTAGATAATAACATCAGGCTAATACGAAAATATTTCGTTCTCCGGCTCTAAAGCAAACATGACAGTGAAAAGAAACAACATAATAAGAACTGGAGTAAACCAGTTCATTTAAGTCGATTGTGCATTTTAGGTGGCCCCGAATCCCTGAATAAAGTTCACTGAATCTAGTTAAACACAACAACACAGCTGAACAGCAGACCAAAAATATTGCCGGCAAAAACATGGCCTTAACTAAACACTTTGATTACTTAGCGATATGTGAAAGAGAAATACAAACTCTAACTGAATAAAACACGATTGTTCAAGACTTACTGAGACCTTTAAGTTGTTTCCCTGTCAGAAGAGAACTTTCTAGCGGCGCCGCTGTGGTTCGCCAGATTCGCTCCCCAGCAAAGTCAGCCGATACCGTTCTATAATGTCGTATGCACTGCGCTGTTCAAAGGGCGCTTTGAAATGAAATGCTCAAGGTAAGTTTTTTTTTGTAATGAAACAAATATTCTTTTAACTGAAATGGCCAAAAATTTGATTAAGCGATGGTTCTTGAAACGAACAATTTCATAGCTAGAATAATAACATCAGGCTAATACGAAAATATCTTGCTCTCCGGCTCTAAAGCAAACATGACAGTGAAAAGAAAGAACATAATAAGAACTGGAGTAAACCAGTTTATTTAAGTCGATTGTGCATTTTAGGTGGCCCCGAATCCCTGAATAAAGTTCACTGAATCTAGTTAAACACAACAACACAGCTGAACAGCAGACGAAAAAAATTGCCGGCAGAAACATGGCCTTAACTAAACACTTTGATTACTTAGCGATATGTGAAAGAGAAGTACAAACGCTAACTGAATAAAACACGATTGTTCAAGACTTACTGAGATCTTTAAGTTGTTTCCTGTCAGAAGAGAACTTTCTAGCGGCGCCGCTGTGGTTCGCCAGATTCGCTCCCCAGCAAAGTCAGCCGATACCGTTCCATCGATCAATCGCTGCCACTGACGGCGCGCTGACTTCTCATCGCAAAGAAGGCCTGAAAGTCAATGTGATCATCCTGTTACTAAAATAATAATAGTAATAATAATAAACAAAATAATGGTGACATGTTGTCGCGGAAACGTCATGTTTTCACCCTTTAAGCCCTAATATCAAAGGACAAACTCTCCTGTCTTGTCCCTATATTTTTCTTATAAAAGCCGACTGGGTAGAAGTTATTAAAATATCAAGAGAATTCATCTTGGGTGATCGTATCCTTAATTCTCATGACCTCAGGGATTGAATAAACATTAATTCTTTACCAGGAGAAATTTGATGCTGATCACTGTTAGGGCTTAAAGGGTTAATCTCTCTACTTTTTATTGTGAAATAATACAACCGTCCTGGCACAAGCCTGACCCCATGCACCAAAGGTCTCTTATGCCAGCGGGGATGATCTTGCCACTCAGTCCGATAACTTGTCTGACGACAAGCCAGGGAGGGAGAGATGAACTGGCCCCTAGACCATAATAAGTACATCCCTTTCGGCTAGCGCTCACATCCGACTGTCTCAAATTCAGCTTCATCTATATATAACATGATTAGCCGTCTTCCAAGTGGTACGTCTTGAGGTTTGGGCATGCGTACGTAGTGAACCTCATATAACGAATAGAGAAATATCTCGTTGTTTATTTCAACAAAATGATCAGGCAATGATCAAAAATATGAAAAGCTAGGGGGAAAAAACACACTTGTGATTAGTCTATAAAGTCACTTAACGACGAGGGAATCTTTTCATTATTTTAATTTTGTTTAATAAAAAAAAAAAAAAACGCTCAATGTATGTGATTGTTCATTCTACCCAAGCCTTGGCATCCGTACAGATCGACGTCGTAGTTCATTTTTTATCTCACTCAAAGAGTTAATTTGTTTAGAAAAGAACTTTGCCGGAAACTTTTACCATCACTTTATAGGGATTCACGCCCTGGCCTCAAAATTAGTTTTTTCAGGTCACACATGTCATAATAGTTAATGATCAACCAGCACGCTAAGTAAGAATTAGGGCTGTTGATTGCAAGAACGGCTGATATCTTACTAACGCACGGTTGGATAAGTATGAAACCAACTTAGATCTGTCTACTAAAGAATTTTTTAGGCCGTAAACTTCGAAAATTAAGCAGGTTTTTGACCTCCAAACATTGAGCGTGTTCTATAATGTCGTATGCACTGCGCTGTTCAAAGGGCGCTTTGAAATGAAATGCTCAAGCTAAGTTTTTTTTTGTAATGAAAGAAATATTCTTTTAACTAAAATGGCCCAAAATTTGATTTCTCTGAACTGAACAATTCAACTTCAAATGAGAAAAAACATCATTTTGACAACAACTCGTCATATAATTAGTTTTGACAAATGCGAGCATCTCGAGCGACGGGCTAGGCAAAATTTTCACGCAATTCTAGAAAGTAACTAAGACATTCGCGGAAAGTCTGATTGTGTTGATTAGCTAGGTAAACTTAACTTACGGTATTTAACTGAAAGGACGTTTTGACACAAAGAAGTGCGACAATAACAACACATCAAAACACAAGTTAATTAAGCGATGGTTCTTGAAACGAACAACTTCACAGCTAGATAATAACATCAGGCTAATACGAAAATATTTCGTTCTCCGGCTCTAAAGCAAACATGACAGTGAAAAGAAACAACATAATAAGAACTGGAGTAAACCAGTTCATTTAAGTCGATTGTGCATTTTAGGTGGCCCCGAATCCCTGAATAAAGTTCACTGAATCTAGTTAAACACAACAACACAGCTGAACAGCAGACCAAAAATATTGCCGGCAAAAACATGGCCTTAACTAAACACTTTGATTACTTAGCGATATGTGAAAGAGAAATACAAACTCTAACTGAATAAAACACGATTGTTCAAGACTTACTGAGACCTTTAAGTTGTTTCCCTGTCAGAAGAGAACTTTCTAGCGGCGCCGCTGTGGTTCGCCAGATTCGCTCCCCAGCAAAGTCAGCCGATACCGTTCTATAATGTCGTATGCACTGCGCTGTTCAAAGGGCGCTTTGAAATGAAATGCTCAAGGTAAGTTTTTTTTTGTAATGAAACAAATATTCTTTTAACTGAAATGGCCAAAAATTTGATTAAGCGATGGTTCTTGAAACGAACAATTTCATAGCTAGAATAATAACATCAGGCTAATACGAAAATATCTTGCTCTCCGGCTCTAAAGCAAACATGACAGTGAAAAGAAAGAACATAATAAGAACTGGAGTAAACCAGTTTATTTAAGTCGATTGTGCATTTTAGGTGGCCCCGAATCCCTGAATAAAGTTCACTGAATCTAGTTAAACACAACAACACAGCTGAACAGCAGACGAAAAAAATTGCCGGCAGAAACATGGCCTTAACTAAACACTTTGATTACTTAGCGATATGTGAAAGAGAAGTACAAACGCTAACTGAATAAAACACGATTGTTCAAGACTTACTGAGATCTTTAAGTTGTTTCCTGTCAGAAGAGAACTTTCTAGCGGCGCCGCTGTGGTTCGCCAGATTCGCTCCCCAGCAAAGTCAGCCGATACCGTTCCATCGGTCAATCGCTGCCACTGACGGCGCGCTGACTTCTCATCGCAAAGAAGGCCTGAAAGTCAATGTGATCATCCTGTTACTAAAATAATAATAGTAATAATAATAAACAAAATAATGGTGACATGTTGTCGCGGAAACGTCATGTTTTCACCCTTTAAGCCCTAATATCAAAGGACAAACTCTCCTGTCTTGTCCCTATATTTTTCTTATAAAAGCCGACTGGGTAGAAGTTATTAAAATATCAAGAGAATTCATCTTGGGTGATCGTATCCTAATTCTCATGACCTCAGGGATTGAATAAACATTAATTTTACCAGGAGAAATTTGATGCTGATCACTGTTAGGGCTTAAAGGGTTAATCTCTCTACTTTTTATTGTGAAATAATACAACCGTCCTGGCACAAGCCTGACCCCATGCACCAAAGGTCTCTTATGCCAGCGGGGATGATCTTGCCACTCAGTCCGATAACTTGTCTGACGACAAGCCAGGGAGGGAGAGATGAACTGGCCCCTAGACCATAATAAGTACATCCCTTTCGGCTAGCGCTCACATCCGACTGTCTCAAATTCAGCTTCATCTATATATAACATGATTAGCCGTCTTCCAAGTGGTACGTCTTGAGGTTTGGGCATGCGTACGTAGTGAACCTCATATAACGAATAGAGAAATATCTCGTTGTTTATTTCAACAAAATGATCAGGCAATGATCAAAAATATGAAAAGCTAGGGGGAAAAAACACACTTGTGATTAGTCTATAAAGTCACTTAACGACGAGGGAATCTTTTCATTATTTTAATTTTGTTTAATAAAAAAAAAAAAAAACGCTCAATGTATGTGATTGTTCATTCTACCCAAGCCTTGGCATCCGTACAGATCGACGTCGTAGTTCATTTTTTATCTCACTCAAAGAGTTAATTTGTTTAGAAAAGAACTTTGCCGGAAACTTTTACCATCACTTTATAGGGATTCACGCCCTGGCCTCAAAATTAGTTTTTTCAGGTCACACATGTCATAATAGTTAATGATCAACCAGCACGCTAAGTAAGAATTAGGGCTGTTGATTGCAAGAACGGCTGATATCTTACTAACGCACGGTTGGATAAGTATGAAACCAACTTAGATCTGTCTACTAAAGAATTTTTTAGGCCGTAAACTTCGAAAATTAAGCAGGTTTTTGACCTCCAAACATTGAGCGTGTTCTATAATGTCGTATGCACTGCGCTGTTCAAAGGGCGCTTTGAAATGAAATGCTCAAGCTAAGTTTTTTTTTGTAATGAAAGAAATATTCTTTTAACTAAAATGGCCCAAAATTTGATTTCTCTGAACTGAACAATTCAACTTCAAATGAGAAAAAACATCATTTTGACAACAACTCGTCATATAATTAGTTTTGACAAATGCGAGCATCTCGAGCGACGGGCTAGGCAAAATTTTCACGCAATTCTAGAAAGTAACTAAGACATTCGCGGAAAGTCTGATTGTGTTGATTAGCTAGGTAAACTTAACTTACGGTATTTAACTGAAAGGACGTTTTGACACAAAGAAGTGCGACAATAACAACACATCAAAACACAAGTTAATTAAGCGATGGTTCTTGAAACGAACAACTTCACAGCTAGATAATAACATCAGGCTAATACGAAAATATTTCGTTCTCCGGCTCTAAAGCAAACATGACAGTGAAAAGAAACAACATAATAAGAACTGGAGTAAACCAGTTCATTTAAGTCGATTGTGCATTTTAGGTGGCCCCGAATCCCTGAATAAAGTTCACTGAATCTAGTTAAACACAACAACACAGCTGAACAGCAGACCAAAAATATTGCCGGCAAAAACATGGCCTTAACTAAACACTTTGATTACTTAGCGATATGTGAAAGAGAAATACAAACTCTAACTGAATAAAACACGATTGTTCAAGACTTACTGAGACCTTTAAGTTGTTTCCCTGTCAGAAGAGAACTTTCTAGCGGCGCCGCTGTGGTTCGCCAGATTCGCTCCCCAGCAAAGTCAGCCGATACCGTTCTATAATGTCGTATGCACTGCGCTGTTCAAAGGGCGCTTTGAAATGAAATGCTCAAGGTAAGTTTTTTTTTGTAATGAAACAAATATTCTTTTAACTGAAATGGCCAAAAATTTGATTAAGCGATGGTTCTTGAAACGAACAATTTCATAGCTAGAATAATAACATCAGGCTAATACGAAAATATCTTGCTCTCCGGCTCTAAAGCAAACATGACAGTGAAAAGAAAGAACATAATAAGAACTGGATGTAAACCAGTTTATTTAAGTCGATTGTGCATTTTAGGTGGCCCCGAATCCCTGAATAAAGTTCACTGAATCTAGTTAAACACAACAACACAGCTGAACAGCAGACGAAAAAAATTGCCGGCAGAAACATGGCCTTAACTAAACACTTTGATTACTTAGCGATATGTGAAAGAGAAGTACAAACGCTAACTGAATAAAACACGATTGTTCAAGACTTACTGAGATCTTTAAGTTGTTTCCTGTCAGAAGAGAACTTTCTAGCGGCGCCGCTGTGGTTCGCCAGATTCGCTCCCCAGCAAAGTCAGCCGATACCGTTCCATCGGTCAATCGCTGCCACTGACGGCGCGCTGACTTCTCATCGCAAAGAAGGCCTGAAAGTCAATGTGATCATCCTGTTACTAAAATAATAATAGTAATAATAATAAACAAAATAATGGTGACATGTTGTCGCGGAAACGTCATGTTTTCACCCTTTAAGCCCTAATATCAAAGGACAAACTCTCCTGTCTTGTCCCTATATTTTTCTTATAAAAGCCGACTGGGTAGAAGTTATTAAAATATCAAGAGAATTCATCTTGGGTGATCGTATCCTTAATTCTCATGACCTCAGGGATTGAATAAACATTAATTTTACCAGGAGAAATTTGATGCTGATCACTGTTAGGGCTTAAAGGGTTAATCTCTCTACTTTTTATTGTGAAATAATACAACCGTCCTGGCACAAGCCTGACCCCATGCACCAAAGGTCTCTTATGCCAGCGGGGATGATCTTGCCACTCAGTCCGATAACTTGTCTGACGACAAGCCAGGGAGGGAGAGATGAACTGGCCCCTAGACCATAATAAGTACATCCCTTTCGGCTAGCGCTCACATCCGACTGTCTCAAATTCAGCTTCATCTATATATAACATGATTAGCCGTCTTCCAAGTGGTACGTCTTGAGGTTTGGGCATGCGTACGTAGTGAACCTCATATAACGAATAGAGAAATATCTCGTTGTTTATTTCAACAAAATGATCAGGCAATGATCAAAAATATGAAAAGCTAGGGGGAAAAAACACACTTGTGATTAGTCTATAAAGTCACTTAACGACGAGGGAATCTTTTCATTATTTTAATTTTGTTTAATAAAAAAAAAAAAAAACGCTCAATGTATGTGATTGTTCATTCTACCCAAGCCTTGGCATCCGTACAGATCGACGTCGTAGTTCATTTTTTATCTCACTCAAAGAGTTAATTTGTTTAGAAAAGAACTTTGCCGGAAACTTTTACCATCACTTTATAGGGATTCACGCCCTGGCCTCAAAATTAGTTTTTTCAGGTCACACATGTCATAATAGTTAATGATCAACCAGCACGCTAAGTAAGAATTAGGGCTGTTGA
The DNA here is from genome assembly GCF_977016875.1 of Pavona decussata. NCBI lineage: Eukaryota > Metazoa > Cnidaria > Anthozoa > Scleractinia > Agariciidae > Pavona > Pavona decussata. The sequence goes on from NW_028146347.1 coordinate 10,264, forward strand.
TTGCAAGAACGGCTGATATCTTACTAACGCACGGTTGGATAAGTATGAAACCAACTTAGATCTGTCTACTAAAGAATTTTTTAGGCCGTAAACTTCGAAAATTAAGCAGGTTTTTGACCTCCAAACATTGAGCGTGTTCTATAATGTCGTATGCACTGCGCTGTTCAAAGGGCGCTTTGAAATGAAATGCTCAAGCTAAGTTTTTTTTTGTAATGAAAGAAATATTCTTTTAACTAAAATGGCCCAAAATTTGATTTCTCTGAACTGAACAATTCAACTTCAAATGAGAAAAAACATCATTTTGACAACAACTCGTCATATAATTAGTTTTGACAAATGCGAGCATCTCGAGCGACGGGCTAGGCAAAATTTTCACGCAATTCTAGAAAGTAACTAAGACATTCGCGGAAAGTCTGATTGTGTTGATTAGCTAGGTAAACTTAACTTACGGTATTTAACTGAAAGGACGTTTTGACACAAAGAAGTGCGACAATAACAACACATCAAAACACAAGTTAATTAAGCGATGGTTCTTGAAACGAACAACTTCACAGCTAGATAATAACATCAGGCTAATACGAAAATATTTCGTTCTCCGGCTCTAAAGCAAACATGACAGTGAAAAGAAACAACATAATAAGAACTGGAGTAAACCAGTTCATTTAAGTCGATTGTGCATTTTAGGTGGCCCCGAATCCCTGAATAAAGTTCACTGAATCTAGTTAAACACAACAACACAGCTGAACAGCAGACCAAAAATATTGCCGGCAAAAACATGGCCTTAACTAAACACTTTGATTACTTAGCGATATGTGAAAGAGAAATACAAACTCTAACTGAATAAAACACGATTGTTCAAGACTTACTGAGACCTTTAAGTTGTTTCCCTGTCAGAAGAGAACTTTCTAGCGGCGCCGCTGTGGTTCGCCAGATTCGCTCCCCAGCAAAGTCAGCCGATACCGTTCTATAATGTCGTATGCACTGCGCTGTTCAAAGGGCGCTTTGAAATGAAATGCTCAAGGTAAGTTTTTTTTTGTAATGAAACAAATATTCTTTTAACTGAAATGGCCAAAAATTTGATTAAGCGATGGTTCTTGAAACGAACAATTTCATAGCTAGAATAATAACATCAGGCTAATACGAAAATATCTTGCTCTCCGGCTCTAAAGCAAACATGACAGTGAAAAGAAAGAACATAATAAGAACTGGAGTAAACCAGTTTATTTAAGTCGATTGTGCATTTTAGGTGGCCCCGAATCCCTGAATAAAGTTCACTGAATCTAGTTAAACACAACAACACAGCTGAACAGCAGACGAAAAAAATTGCCGGCAGAAACATGGCCTTAACTAAACACTTTGATTACTTAGCGATATGTGAAAGAGAAGTACAAACGCTAACTGAATAAAACACGATTGTTCAAGACTTACTGAGATCTTTAAGTTGTTTCCTGTCAGAAGAGAACTTTCTAGCGGCGCCGCTGTGGTTCGCCAGATTCGCTCCCCAGCAAAGTCAGCCGATACCGTTCCATCGGTCAATCGCTGCCACTGACGGCGCGCTGACTTCTCATCGCAAAGAAGGCCTGAAAGTCAATGTGATCATCCTGTTACTAAAATAATAATAGTAATAATAATAAACAAAATAATGGTGACATGTTGTCGCGGAAACGTCATGTTTTCACCCTTTAAGCCCTAATATCAAAGGACAAACTCTCCTGTCTTGTCCCTATATTTTTCTTATAAAAGCCGACTGGGTAGAAGTTATTAAAATATCAAGAGAATTCATCTTGGGTGATCGTATCCTTAATTCTCATGACCTCAGGGATTGAATAAACATTAATTTTACCAGGAGAAATTTGATGCTGATCACTGTTAGGGCTTAAAGGGTTAATCTCTCTACTTTTTATTGTGAAATAATACAACCGTCCTGGCACAAGCCTGACCCCATGCACCAAAGGTCTCTTATGCCAGCGGGGATGATCTTGCCACTCAGTCCGATAACTTGTCTGACGACAAGCCAGGGAGGGAGAGATGAACTGGCCCCTAGACCATAATAAGTACATCCCTTTCGGCTAGCGCTCACATCCGACTGTCTCAAATTCAGCTTCATCTATATATAACATGATTAGCCGTCTTCCAAGTGGTACGTCTTGAGGTTTGGGCATGCGTACGTAGTGAACCTCATATAACGAATAGAGAAATATCTCGTTGTTTATTTCAACAAAATGATCAGGCAATGATCAAAAATATGAAAAGCTAGGGGGAAAAAACACACTTGTGATTAGTCTATAAAGTCACTTAACGACGAGGGAATCTTTTCATTATTTTAATTTTGTTTAATAAAAAAAAAAAAAAACGCTCAATGTATGTGATTGTTCATTCTACCCAAGCCTTGGCATCCGTACAGATCGACGTCGTAGTTCATTTTTTATCTCACTCAAAGAGTTAATTTGTTTAGAAAAGAACTTTGCCGGAAACTTTTACCATCACTTTATAGGGATTCACGCCCTGGCCTCAAAATTAGTTTTTTCAGGTCACACATGTCATAATAGTTAATGATCAACCAGCACGCTAAGTAAGAATTAGGGCTGTTGATTGCAAGAACGGCTGATATCTTACTAACGCACGGTTGGATAAGTATGAAACCAACTTAGATCTGTCTACTAAAGAATTTTTTAGGCCGTAAACTTCGAAAATTAAGCAGGTTTTTGACCTCCAAACATTGAGCGTGTTCTATAATGTCGTATGCACTGCGCTGTTCAAAGGGCGCTTTGAAATGAAATGCTCAAGCTAAGTTTTTTTTTGTAATGAAAGAAATATTCTTTTAACTAAAATGGCCCAAAATTTGATTTCTCTGAACTGAACAATTCAACTTCAAATGAGAAAAAACATCATTTTGACAACAACTCGTCATATAATTAGTTTTGACAAATGCGAGCATCTCGAGCGACGGGCTAGGCAAAATTTTCACGCAATTCTAGAAAGTAACTAAGACATTCGCGGAAAGTCTGATTGTGTTGATTAGCTAGGTAAACTTAACTTACGGTATTTAACTGAAAGGACGTTTTGACACAAAGAAGTGCGACAATAACAACACATCAAAACACAAGTTAATTAAGCGATGGTTCTTGAAACGAACAACTTCACAGCTAGATAATAACATCAGGCTAATACGAAAATATTTCGTTCTCCGGCTCTAAAGCAAACATGACAGTGAAAAGAAACAACATAATAAGAACTGGAGTAAACCAGTTCATTTAAGTCGATTGTGCATTTTAGGTGGCCCCGAATCCCTGAATAAAGTTCACTGAATCTAGTTAAACACAACAACACAGCTGAACAGCAGACCAAAAATATTGCCGGCAAAAACATGGCCTTAACTAAACACTTTGATTACTTAGCGATATGTGAAAGAGAAATACAAACTCTAACTGAATAAAACACGATTGTTCAAGACTTACTGAGACCTTTAAGTTGTTTCCCTGTCAGAAGAGAACTTTCTAGCGGCGCCGCTGTGGTTCGCCAGATTCGCTCCCCAGCAAAGTCAGCCGATACCGTTCTATAATGTCGTATGCACTGCGCTGTTCAAAGGGCGCTTTGAAATGAAATGCTCAAGGTAAGTTTTTTTTTGTAATGAAACAAATATTCTTTTAACTGAAATGGCCAAAAATTTGATTAAGCGATGGTTCTTGAAACGAACAATTTCATAGCTAGAATAATAACATCAGGCTAATACGAAAATATCTTGCTCTCCGGCTCTAAAGCAAACATGACAGTGAAAAGAAAGAACATAATAAGAACTGGAGTAAACCAGTTTATTTAAGTCGATTGTGCATTTTAGGTGGCCCCGAATCCCTGAATAAAGTTCACTGAATCTAGTTAAACACAACAACACAGCTGAACAGCAGACGAAAAAAATTGCCGGCAGAAACATGGCCTTAACTAAACACTTTGATTACTTAGCGATATGTGAAAGAGAAGTACAAACGCTAACTGAATAAAACACGATTGTTCAAGACTTACTGAGATCTTTAAGTTGTTTCCTGTCAGAAGAGAACTTTCTAGCGGCGCCGCTGTGGTTCGCCAGATTCGCTCCCCAGCAAAGTCAGCCGATACCGTTCCATCGGTCAATCGCTGCCACTGACGGCGCGCTGACTTCTCATCGCAAAGAAGGCCTGAAAGTCAATGTGATCATCCTGTTACTAAAATAATAATAGTAATAATAATAAACAAAATAATGGTGACATGTTGTCGCGGAAACGTCATGTTTTCACCCTTTAAGCCCTAATATCAAAGGACAAACTCTCCTGTCTTGTCCCTATATTTTTCTTATAAAAGCCGACTGGGTAGAAGTTATTAAAATATCAAGAGAATTCATCTTGGGTGATCGTATCCTTAATTCTCATGACCTCAGGGATTGAATAAACATTAATTTTACCAGGAGAAATTTGATGCTGATCACTGTTAGGGCTTAAAGGGTTAATCTCTCTACTTTTTATTGTGAAATAATACAACCGTCCTGGCACAAGCCTGACCCCATGCACCAAAGGTCTCTTATGCCAGCGGGGATGATCTTGCCACTCAGTCCGATAACTTGTCTGACGACAAGCCAGGGAGGGAGAGATGAACTGGCCCCTAGACCATAATAAGTACATCCCTTTCGGCTAGCGCTCACATCCGACTGTCTCAAATTCAGCTTCATCTATATATAACATGATTAGCCGTCTTCCAAGTGGTACGTCTTGAGGTTTGGGCATGCGTACGTAGTGAACCTCATATAACGAATAGAGAAATATCTCGTTGTTTATTTCAACAAAATGATCAGGCAATGATCAAAAATATGAAAAGCTAGGGGGAAAAAACACACTTGTGATTAGTCTATAAAGTCACTTAACGACGAGGGAATCTTTTCATTATTTTAATTTTGTTTAATAAAAAAAAAAAAAAACGCTCAATGTATGTGATTGTTCATTCTACCCAAGCCTTGGCATCCGTACAGATCGACGTCGTAGTTCATTTTTTATCTCACTCAAAGAGTTAATTTGTTTAGAAAAGAACTTTGCCGGAAACTTTTACCATCACTTTATAGGGATTCACGCCCTGGCCTCAAAATTAGTTTTTTCAGGTCACACATGTCATAATAGTTAATGATCAACCAGCACGCTAAGTAAGAATTAGGGCTGTTGATTGCAAGAACGGCTGATATCTTACTAACGCACGGTTGGATAAGTATGAAACCAACTTAGATCTGTCTACTAAAGAATTTTTTAGGCCGTAAACTTCGAAAATTAAGCAGGTTTTTGACCTCCAAACATTGAGCGTGTTCTATAATGTCGTATGCACTGCGCTGTTCAAAGGGCGCTTTGAAATGAAATGCTCAAGCTAAGTTTTTTTTTGTAATGAAAGAAATATTCTTTTAACTAAAATGGCCCAAAATTTGATTTCTCTGAACTGAACAATTCAACTTCAAATGAGAAAAAACATCATTTTGACAACAACTCGTCATATAATTAGTTTTGACAAATGCGAGCATCTCGAGCGACGGGCTAGGCAAAATTTTCACGCAATTCTAGAAAGTAACTAAGACATTCGCGGAAAGTCTGATTGTGTTGATTAGCTAGGTAAACTTAACTTACGGTATTTAACTGAAAGGACGTTTTGACACAAAGAAGTGCGACAATAACAACACATCAAAACACAAGTTAATTAAGCGATGGTTCTTGAAACGAACAACTTCACAGCTAGATAATAACATCAGGCTAATACGAAAATATTTCGTTCTCCGGCTCTAAAGCAAACATGACAGTGAAAAGAAACAACATAATAAGAACTGGAGTAAACCAGTTCATTTAAGTCGATTGTGCATTTTAGGTGGCCCCGAATCCCTGAATAAAGTTCACTGAATCTAGTTAAACACAACAACACAGCTGAACAGCAGACCAAAAATATTGCCGGCAAAAACATGGCCTTAACTAAACACTTTGATTACTTAGCGATATGTGAAAGAGAAATACAAACTCTAACTGAATAAAAC
>NW_028146348.1:0-12653 GCF_977016875.1 Pavona decussata
GAAGCTGGGCGGTGCCCAGCTTCAGGCCCAGTTCTAGCAGGCACGTTTTTGCAAATTCGCACAGATATCACAGGCAAATAGCTCTCTGGAAGGCAAAAATTGAGTTTGCAGGCAAAATGTACTAAGTCTCGCATGTAGCAGCTCAACTTGGGACAAGCCCACTTAAATTGACTGCTAATATCTACCTGGATTTTCAAAAACATACCTGCACTTAACCTACGCAGAGACAGAAAGTTCACCCTAACTGAGTCTCACAACACTTCCCTCCCCACCCCTCTGCTTTTCACACAAACTTGCAAGTCACTCACCTGCATTTAGGCCACACTCCAGGCTTTGTGTCAGCTTGATGCAATTGATTGTCAACAGCCTGTGTCTCTATGGGGGAGGTCAAAGGGCATTAGAATTAAGTCACCCTGGTTTAAGAAAAACAGCAAATTGGACCAAGCTCAAGGCTACAATACCCTCCCCTCCCCACCCCGGAGCTTTTGACACACAACCGAGAGCTACCCCCCAGCAGTAAGCCCTCACCCTGGGCTAGCTCACAGACTGGTCCTTGACGGCAAGCCCCCTCAAGTTTGGAGAACCACAGAGGCCTGAAGCTGGGCGGTGCCCAGCTTCAGGCCCAGTTCTAGCAGGCACGTTTTTGCAAATTCGCACAGATATCACAGGCAAATAGCTCTCTGGAAGGCAAAAATTGAGTTTGCAGGCAAAATGTACTAAGTCTCGCATGTAGCAGCTCAACTTGGGACAAGCCCACTTAAATTGACTGCTAATATCTACCTGGATTTTCAAAAACATACCTGCACTTAACCTACGCAGAGACAGAAAGTTCACCCTAACTGAGTCTCACAACACTTCCCTCCCCACCCCTCTGCTTTTCACACAAACTTGCAAGTCACTCACCTGCATTTAGGCCACACTCCAGGCTTTGTGTCAGCTTGATGCAATTGATTGTCAACAGCCTGTGTCTCTATGGGGGAGGTCAAAGGGCATTAGAATTAAGTCACCCTGGTTTAAGAAAAACAGCAAATTGGACCAAGCTCAAGGCTACAATACCCTCCCCTCCCCACCCCGGAGCTTTTGACACACAACCGAGAGCTACCCCCCAGCAGTAAGCCCTCACCCTGGGCTAGCTCACAGACTGGTCCTTGACGGCAAGCCCCCTCAAGTTTGGAGAACCACAGAGGCCTGAAGCTGGGCGGTGCCCAGCTTCAGGCCCAGTTCTAGCAGGCACGTTTTTGCAAATTCGCACAGATATCACAGGCAAATAGCTCTCTGGAAGGCAAAAATTGAGTTTGCAGGCAAAATGTACTAAGTCTCGCATGTAGCAGCTCAACTTGGGACAAGCCCACTTAAATTGACTGCTAATATCTACCTGGATTTTCAAAAACATACCTGCACTTAACCTACGCAGAGACAGAAAGTTCACCCTAACTGAGTCTCACAACACTTCCCTCCCCACCCCTCTGCTTTTCACACAAACTTGCAAGTCACTCACCTGCATTTAGGCCACACTCCAGGCTTTGTGTCAGCTTGATGCAATTGATTGTCAACAGCCTGTGTCTCTATGGGGGAGGTCAAAGGGCATTAGAATTAAGTCACCCTGGTTTAAGAAAAACAGCAAATTGGACCAAGCTCAAGGCTACAATACCCTCCCCTCCCCACCCCGGAGCTTTTGACACACAACCGAGAGCTACCCCCCAGCAGTAAGCCCTCACCCTGGGCTAGCTCACAGACTGGTCCTTGACGGCAAGCCCCCTCAAGTTTGGAGAACCACAGAGGCCTGAAGCTGGGCGGTGCCCAGCTTCAGGCCCAGTTCTAGCAGGCACGTTTTTGCAAATTCGCACAGATATCACAGGCAAATAGCTCTCTGGAAGGCAAAAATTGAGTTTGCAGGCAAAATGTACTAAGTCTCGCATGTAGCAGCTCAACTTGGGACAAGCCCACTTAAATTGACTGCTAATATCTACCTGGATTTTCAAAAACATACCTGCACTTAACCTACGCAGAGACAGAAAGTTCACCCTAACTGAGTCTCACAACACTTCCCTCCCCACCCCTCTGCTTTTCACACAAACTTGCAAGTCACTCACCTGCATTTAGGCCACACTCCAGGCTTTGTGTCAGCTTGATGCAATTGATTGTCAACAGCCTGTGTCTCTATGGGGGAGGTCAAAGGGCATTAGAATTAAGTCACCCTGGTTTAAGAAAAACAGCAAATTGGACCAAGCTCAAGGCTACAATACCCTCCCCTCCCCACCCCGGAGCTTTTGACACACAACCGAGAGCTACCCCCCAGCAGTAAGCCCTCACCCTGGGCTAGCTCACAGACTGGTCCTTGACGGCAAGCCCCCTCAAGTTTGGAGAACCACAGAGGCCTGAAGCTGGGCGGTGCCCAGCTTCAGGCCCAGTTCTAGCAGGCACGTTTTTGCAAATTCGCACAGATATCACAGGCAAATAGCTCTCTGGAAGGCAAAAATTGAGTTTGCAGGCAAAATGTACTAAGTCTCGCATGTAGCAGCTCAACTTGGGACAAGCCCACTTAAATTGACTGCTAATATCTACCTGGATTTTCAAAAACATACCTGCACTTAACCTACGCAGAGACAGAAAGTTCACCCTAACTGAGTCTCACAACACTTCCCTCCCCACCCCTCTGCTTTTCACACAAACTTGCAAGTCACTCACCTGCATTTAGGCCACACTCCAGGCTTTGTGTCAGCTTGATGCAATTGATTGTCAACAGCCTGTGTCTCTATGGGGGAGGTCAAAGGGCATTAGAATTAAGTCACCCTGGTTTAAGAAAAACAGCAAATTGGACCAAGCTCAAGGCTACAATACCCTCCCCTCCCCACCCCGGAGCTTTTGACACACAACCGAGAGCTACCCCCCAGCAGTAAGCCCTCACCCTGGGCTAGCTCACAGACTGGTCCTTGACGGCAAGCCCCCTCAAGTTTGGAGAACCACAGAGGCCTGAAGCTGGGCGGTGCCCAGCTTCAGGCCCAGTTCTAGCAGGCACGTTTTTGCAAATTCGCACAGATATCACAGGCAAATAGCTCTCTGGAAGGCAAAAATTGAGTTTGCAGGCAAAATGTACTAAGTCTCGCATGTAGCAGCTCAACTTGGGACAAGCCCACTTAAATTGACTGCTAATATCTACCTGGATTTTCAAAAACATACCTGCACTTAACCTACGCAGAGACAGAAAGTTCACCCTAACTGAGTCTCACAACACTTCCCTCCCCACCCCTCTGCTTTTCACACAAACTTGCAAGTCACTCACCTGCATTTAGGCCACACTCCAGGCTTTGTGTCAGCTTGATGCAATTGATTGTCAACAGCCTGTGTCTCTATGGGGGAGGTCAAAGGGCATTAGAATTAAGTCACCCTGGTTTAAGAAAAACAGCAAATTGGACCAAGCTCAAGGCTACAATACCCTCCCCTCCCCACCCCGGAGCTTTTGACACACAACCGAGAGCTACCCCCCAGCAGTAAGCCCTCACCCTGGGCTAGCTCACAGACTGGTCCTTGACGGCAAGCCCCCTCAAGTTTGGAGAACCACAGAGGCCTGAAGCTGGGCGGTGCCCAGCTTCAGGCCCAGTTCTAGCAGGCACGTTTTTGCAAATTCGCACAGATATCACAGGCAAATAGCTCTCTGGAAGGCAAAAATTGAGTTTGCAGGCAAAATGTACTAAGTCTCGCATGTAGCAGCTCAACTTGGGACAAGCCCACTTAAATTGACTGCTAATATCTACCTGGATTTTCAAAAACATACCTGCACTTAACCTACGCAGAGACAGAAAGTTCACCCTAACTGAGTCTCACAACACTTCCCTCCCCACCCCTCTGCTTTTCACACAAACTTGCAAGTCACTCACCTGCATTTAGGCCACACTCCAGGCTTTGTGTCAGCTTGATGCAATTGATTGTCAACAGCCTGTGTCTCTATGGGGGAGGTCAAAGGGCATTAGAATTAAGTCACCCTGGTTTAAGAAAAACAGCAAATTGGACCAAGCTCAAGGCTACAATACCCTCCCCTCCCCACCCCGGAGCTTTTGACACACAACCGAGAGCTACCCCCCAGCAGTAAGCCCTCACCCTGGGCTAGCTCACAGACTGGTCCTTGACGGCAAGCCCCCTCAAGTTTGGAGAACCACAGAGGCCTGAAGCTGGGCGGTGCCCAGCTTCAGGCCCAGTTCTAGCAGGCACGTTTTTGCAAATTCGCACAGATATCACAGGCAAATAGCTCTCTGGAAGGCAAAAATTGAGTTTGCAGGCAAAATGTACTAAGTCTCGCATGTAGCAGCTCAACTTGGGACAAGCCCACTTAAATTGACTGCTAATATCTACCTGGATTTTCAAAAACATACCTGCACTTAACCTACGCAGAGACAGAAAGTTCACCCTAACTGAGTCTCACAACACTTCCCTCCCCACCCCTCTGCTTTTCACACAAACTTGCAAGTCACTCACCTGCATTTAGGCCACACTCCAGGCTTTGTGTCAGCTTGATGCAATTGATTGTCAACAGCCTGTGTCTCTATGGGGGAGGTCAAAGGGCATTAGAATTAAGTCACCCTGGTTTAAGAAAAACAGCAAATTGGACCAAGCTCAAGGCTACAATACCCTCCCCTCCCCACCCCGGAGCTTTTGACACACAACCGAGAGCTACCCCCCAGCAGTAAGCCCTCACCCGGGCTAGCTCACAGACTGGTCCTTGACGGCAAGCCCCCTCAAGTTTGGAGAACCACAGAGGCCTGAAGCTGGGCGGTGCCCAGCTTCAGGCCCAGTTCTAGCAGGCACGTTTTTGCAAATTCGCACAGATATCACAGGCAAATAGCTCTCTGGAAGGCAAAAATTGAGTTTGCAGGCAAAATGTACTAAGTCTCGCATGTAGCAGCTCAACTTGGGACAAGCCCCACTTAAATTGACTGCTAATATCTACCTGGATTTTCAAAAACATACCTGCACTTAACCTACGCAGAGACAGAAAGTTCACCCTAACTGAGTCTCACAACACTTCCCTCCCCACCCCTCTGCTTTTCACACAAACTTGCAAGTCACTCACCTGCATTTAGGCCACACTCCAGGCTTTGTGTCAGCTTGATGCAATTGATTGTCAACAGCCTGTGTCTCTATGGGGTGAGGTCAAAGGGCATTAGAATTAAGTCACCCTGGTTTAAGAAAAACAGCAAATTGGACCAAGCTCAAGGCTACAATACCCTCCCCCTCCCCACCCCGGAGCTTTTGACACACAACCGAGAGCTACCCCCCAGCAGTAAGCCCTCACCCTGGGCTAGCTCACAGACTGGTCCTTGACGGCAAGCCCCCCTCAAGTTTGGAGAACCACAGAGGCCTGAAGCTGGGCGGTGCCCAGCTTCAGGCCCAGTTCTAGCAGGCACGTTTTTGCAAATTCGCACAGATATCACAGGCAAATAGCTCTCTGGAAGGCAAAAATTGAGTTTGCAGGCAGAATGTACTAAGTCTCGCATGTAGCAGCTCAACTTGGGACAAGCCCACTTAAATTGACTGCTAATATCTACCTGGATTTTCAAAAACATACCTGCACTTAACCTACGCAGAGACAGAAAAGTTCACCCTAACTGAGTCTCACAACACTTCCCTCCCCACCCCTCTGCTTTTCACACAAACTTGCAAGTCACTCACCTGCATTTAGGCCACACTCCAGGCTTTGTGTCAGCTTGATGCAATTGATTGTCAACAGCCTTGTGTCTCTATGGGGGAGGTCAAAGGGCATTAGAATTAAGTCACCCTCGGTTTAAGAAAACAGCAAATTGGACCAAGCTCAAGGCTACAATACCCTCCCCTCCCCACCCCGGAGCTTTTGACACACAACCGAGAGCTACCCCCAGCAGTAAGCCCTCACCCTGGGCTAGCTCACAGACTGGTCCTTGACGGCAAGCCCCCTCAAGTTTGGAGAACCACAGAGGCCTGAAGCTGGGCGGTGCCCAGCTTCAGGCCCAGTTCTAGCAGGCACGTTTTTGCAAATTCGCACAGATATCACAGGCAAATAGCTCTCTGGAAGGCAAAAATTGAGTTTGCAGGCAAAATGTACTAAGTCTCGCATGTAGCAGCTCAACTTGGGACAAGCCCACTTAAATTGACTGCTAATATCTACCTGGATTTTCAAAAACATACCTGCACTTAACCTACGCAGAGACACAGAAAGTTCACCCTAACTGAGTCTCACAACACTTCCCTCCCCACCCCTCTGCTTTTCACACAAACTTGCAAGTCACTCACCTGCATTTAGGCCACACTCCAGGCTTTGTGTCAGCTTGATGCAATTGATTGTCAACAGCCTGTGTCTCTATGGGGGAGGTCAAAGGGCATTAGAATTAAGTCACCCTGGTTTAAGAAAAACAGCAAATTGGACCAAGCTCAAGGCTACAATACCCTCCCCTCCCCACCCCGGAGCTTTTGACACACAACCGAGAGCTACCCCCCAGCAGTAAGCCCTCACCCTGGGCTAGCTCACAGACTGGTCCTTGACGGCAAGCCCCCTCAAGTTTGGAGAACCACAGAGGCCTGAAGCTGGGCGGTGCCCAGCTTCAGGCCCAGTTCTAGCAGGCACGTTTTTGCAAATTCGCACAGATATCACAGGCAAATAGCTCTCTGGAAGGCAAAAATTGAGTTTGCAGGCAAAATGTACTAAGTCTCGCATGTAGCAGCTCAACTTGGGACAAGCCCACTTAAATTGACTGCTAATATCTACCTGGATTTTCAAAAACATACCTGCACTTAACCTACGCAGAGACAGAAAGTTCACCCTAACTGAGTCTCACAACACTTCCCTCCCCACCCCTCTGCTTTTCACACAAACTTGCAAGTCACTCACCTGCATTTAGGCCACACTCCAGGCTTTGTGTCAGCTTGATGCAATTGATTGTCAACAGCCTGTGTCTCTATGGGGGAGGTCAAAGGGCATTAGAATTAAGTCACCCTGGTTTAAGAAAAACAGCAAATTGGACCAAGCTCAAGGCTACAATACCCTCCCCTCCCCACCCCGGAGCTTTTGACACACAACCGAGAGCTACCCCCCAGCAGTAAGCCCTCACCCTGGGCTAGCTCACAGACTGGTCCTTGACGGCAAGCCCCCTCAAGTTTGGAGAACCACAGAGGCCTGAAGCTGGGCGGTGCCCAGCTTCAGGCCCAGTTCTAGCAGGCACGTTTTTGCAAATTCGCACAGATATCACAGGCAAATAGCTCTCTGGAAGGCAAAAATTGAGTTTGCAGGCAGAATGTACTAAGTCTCGCATGTAGCAGCTCAACTTGGGACAAGCCCACTTAAATTGACTGCTAATATCTACCTGGATTTTCAAAAACATACCTGCACTTAACCTACGCAGAGACAGAAAGTTCACCCTAACTGAGTCTCACAACACTTCCCTCCCCACCCCTCTGCTTTTCACACAAACTTGCAAGTCACTCACCTGCATTTAGGCCACACTCCAGGCTTTGTGTCAGCTTGATGCAATTGATTGTCAACAGCCTGTGTCTCTATGGGGGAGGTCAAAGGGCATTAGAATTAAGTCACCCTGGTTTAAGAAAAACAGCAAATTGGACCAAGCTCAAGGCTACAATACCCTCCCCTCCCCACCCCGGAGCTTTTGACACACAACCGAGAGCTACCCCCCAGCAGTAAGCCCTCACCCTGGGCTAGCTCACAGACTGGTCCTTGACGGCAAGCCCCCTCAAGTTTGGAGAACCACAGAGGCCTGAAGCTGGGCGGTGCCCAGCTTCAGGCCCAGTTCTAGCAGGCACGTTTTTGCAAATTCGCACAGATATCACAGGCAAATAGCTCTCTGGAAGGCAAAAATTGAGTTTGCAGGCAAAATGTACTAAGTCTCGCATGTAGCAGCTCAACTTGGGACAAGCCCACTTAAATTGACTGCTAATATCTACCTGGATTTTCAAAAACATACCTGCACTTAACCTACGCAGAGACAGAAAGTTCACCCTAACTGAGTCTCACAACACTTCCCTCCCCACCCCTCTGCTTTTCACACAAACTTGCAAGTCACTCACCTGCATTTAGGCCACACTCCAGGCTTTGTGTCAGCTTGATGCAATTGATTGTCAACAGCCTGTGTCTCTATGGGGGAGGTCAAAGGGCATTAGAATTAAGTCACCCTGGTTTAAGAAAAACAGCAAATTGGACCAAGCTCAAGGCTACAATACCCTCCCCTCCCCACCCCGGAGCTTTTGACACACAACCGAGAGCTACCCCCCAGCAGTAAGCCCTCACCCTGGGCTAGCTCACAGACTGGTCCTTGACGGCAAGCCCCCTCAAGTTTGGAGAACCACAGAGGCCTGAAGCTGGGCGGTGCCCAGCTTCAGGCCCAGTTCTAGCAGGCACGTTTTTGCAAATTCGCACAGATATCACAGGCAAATAGCTCTCTGGAAGGCAAAAATTGAGTTTGCAGGCAGAATGTACTAAGTCTCGCATGTAGCAGCTCAACTTGGGACAAGCCCACTTAAATTGACTGCTAATATCTACCTGGATTTTCAAAAACATACCTGCACTTAACCTACGCAGAGACAGAAAGTTCACCCTAACTGAGTCTCACAACACTTCCCTCCCCACCCCTCTGCTTTTCACACAAACTTGCAAGTCACTCACCTGCATTTAGGCCACACTCCAGGCTTTGTGTCAGCTTGATGCAATTGATTGTCAACAGCCTGTGTCTCTATGGGGGAGGTCAAAGGGCATTAGAATTAAGTCACCCTGGTTTAAGAAAAACAGCAAATTGGACCAAGCTCAAGGCTACAATACCCTCCCCTCCCCACCCCGGAGCTTTTGACACACAACCGAGAGCTACCCCCCAGCAGTAAGCCCTCACCCTGGGCTAGCTCACAGACTGGTCCTTGACGGCAAGCCCCCTCAAGTTTGGAGAACCACAGAGGCCTGAAGCTGGGCGGTGCCCAGCTTCAGGCCCAGTTCTAGCAGGCACGTTTTTGCAAATTCGCACAGATATCACAGGCAAATAGCTCTCTGGAAGGCAAAAATTGAGTTTGCAGGCAAAATGTACTAAGTCTCGCATGTAGCAGCTCAACTTGGGACAAGCCCACTTAAATTGACTGCTAATATCTACCTGGATTTTCAAAAACATACCTGCACTTAACCTACGCAGAGACAGAAAGTTCACCCTAACTGAGTCTCACAACACTTCCCTCCCCACCCCTCTGCTTTTCACACAAACTTGCAAGTCACTCACCTGCATTTAGGCCACACTCCAGGCTTTGTGTCAGCTTGATGCAATTGATTGTCAACAGCCTGTGTCTCTATGGGGGAGGTCAAAGGGCATTAGAATTAAGTCACCCTGGTTTAAGAAAAACAGCAAATTGGACCAAGCTCAAGGCTACAATACCCTCCCCTCCCCACCCCGGAGCTTTTGACACACAACCGAGAGCTACCCCCCAGCAGTAAGCCCTCACCCTGGGCTAGCTCACAGACTGGTCCTTGACGGCAAGCCCCCTCAAGTTTGGAGAACCACAGAGGCCTGAAGCTGGGCGGTGCCCAGCTTCAGGCCCAGTTCTAGCAGGCACGTTTTTGCAAATTCGCACAGATATCACAGGCAAATAGCTCTCTGGAAGGCAAAAATTGAGTTTGCAGGCAAAATGTACTAAGTCTCGCATGTAGCAGCTCAACTTGGGACAAGCCCACTTAAATTGACTGCTAATATCTACCTGGATTTTCAAAAACATACCTGCACTTAACCTACGCAGAGACAGAAAGTTCACCCTAACTGAGTCTCACAACACTTCCCTCCCCACCCCTCTGCTTTTCACACAAACTTGCAAGTCACTCACCTGCATTTAGGCCACACTCCAGGCTTTGTGTCAGCTTGATGCAATTGATTGTCAACAGCCTGTGTCTCTATGGGGGAGGTCAAAGGGCATTAGAATTAAGTCACCCTGGTTTAAGAAAAACAGCAAATTGGACCAAGCTCAAGGCTACAATACCCTCCCCCCCCACCCCGGAGCTTTTGACACACAACCGAGAGCTACCCCCCAGCAGTAAGCCCTCACCCTGGGCTAGCTCACAGACTGGTCCTTGACGGCAAGCCCCCTCAAGTTTGGAGAACCACAGAGGCCTGAAGCTGGGCGGTGCCCAGCTTCAGGCCCAGTTCTAGCAGGCACGTTTTTGCAAATTCGCACAGATATCACAGGCAAATAGCTCTCTGGAAGGCAAAAATTGAGTTTGCAGGCAGAATGTACTAAGTCTCGCATGTAGCAGCTCAACTTGGGACAAGCCCACTTAAATTGACTGCTAATATCTACCTGGATTTTCAAAAACATACCTGCACTTAACCTACGCAGAGACAGAAAGTTCACCCTAACTGAGTCTCACAACACTTCCCTCCCCACCCCTCTGCTTTTCACACAAACTTGCAAGTCACTCACCTGCATTTAGGCCACACTCCAGGCTTTGTGTCAGCTTGATGCAATTGATTGTCAACAGCCTGTGTCTCTATGGGGGAGGTCAAAGGGCATTAGAATTAAGTCACCCTGGTTTAAGAAAAACAGCAAATTGGACCAAGCTCAAGGCTACAATACCCTCCCCTCCCCACCCCGGAGCTTTTGACACACAACCGAGAGCTACCCCCCAGCAGTAAGCCCTCACCCTGGGCTAGCTCACAGACTGGTCCTTGACGGCAAGCCCCCTCAAGTTTGGAGAACCACAGAGGCCTGAAGCTGGGCGGTGCCCAGCTTCAGGCCCAGTTCTAGCAGGCACGTTTTTGCAAATTCGCACAGATATCACAGGCAAATAGCTCTCTGGAAGGCAAAAATTGAGTTTGCAGGCAAAATGTACTAAGTCTCGCATGTAGCAGCTCAACTTGGGACAAGCCCACTTAAATTGACTGCTAATATCTACCTGGATTTTCAAAAACATACCTGCACTTAACCTACGCAGAGACAGAAAGTTCACCCTAACTGAGTCTCACAACACTTCCCTCCCCACCCCTCTGCTTTTCACACAAACTTGCAAGTCACTCACCTGCATTTAGGCCACACTCCAGGCTTTGTGTCAGCTTGATGCAATTGATTGTCAACAGCCTGTGTCTCTATGGGGGAGGTCAAAGGGCATTAGAATTAAGTCACCCTGGTTTAAGAAAAACAGCAAATTGGACCAAGCTCAAGGCTACAATACCCTCCCCTCCCCACCCCGGAGCTTTTGACACACAACCGAGAGCTACCCCCCAGCAGTAAGCCCTCACCCTGGGCTAGCTCACAGACTGGTCCTTGACGGCAAGCCCCCTCAAGTTTGGAGAACCACAGAGGCCTGAAGCTGGGCGGTGCCCAGCTTCAGGCCCAGTTCTAGCAGGCACGTTTTTGCAAATTCGCACAGATATCACAGGCAAATAGCTCTCTGGAAGGCAAAAATTGAGTTTGCAGGCAGAATGTACTAAGTCTCGCATGTAGCAGCTCAACTTGGGACAAGCCCACTTAAATTGACTGCTAATATCTACCTGGATTTTCAAAAACATACCTGCACTTAACCTACGCAGAGACAGAAAGTTCACCCTAACTGAGTCTCACAACACTTCCCTCCCCACCCCTCTGCTTTTCACACAAACTTGCAAGTCACTCACCTGCATTTAGGCCACACTCCAGGCTTTGTGTCAGCTTGATGCAATTGATTGTCAACAGCCTGTGTCTCTATGGGGGAGGTCAAAGGGCATTAGAATTAAGTCACCCTGGTTTAAGAAAAACAGCAAATTGGACCAAGCTCAAGGCTACAATACCCTCCCCTCCCCACCCCGGAGCTTTTGACACACAACCGAGAGCTACCCCCCAGCAGTAAGCCCTCACCCTGGGCTAGCTCACAGACTGGTCCTTGACGGCAAGCCCCCTCAAGTTTGGAGAACCACAGAGGCCTGAAGCTGGGCGGTGCCCAGCTTCAGGCCCAGTTCTAGCAGGCACGTTTTTGCAAATTCGCACAGATATCACAGGCAAATAGCTCTCTGGAAGGCAAAAATTGAGTTTGCAGGCAAAATGTACTAAGTCTCGCATGTAGCAGCTCAACTTGGGACAAGCCCACTTAAATTGACTGCTAATATCTACCTGGATTTTCAAAAACATACCTGCACTTAACCTACGCAGAGACAGAAAGTTCACCCTAACTGAGTCTCACAACACTTCCCTCCCCACCCCTCTGCTTTTCACACAAACTTGCAAGTCACTCACCTGCATTTAGGCCACACTCCAGGCTTTGTGTCAGCTTGATGCAATTGATTGTCAACAGCCTGTGTCTCTATGGGGGAGGTCAAAGGGCATTAGAATTAAGTCACCCTGGTTTAAGAAAAACAGCAAATTGGACCAAGCTCAAGGCTACAATACCCTCCCCTCCCCACCCCGGAGCTTTTGACACACAACCGAGAGCTACCCCCCAGCAGTAAGCCCTCACCCTGGGCTAGCTCACAGACTGGTCCTTGACGGCAAGCCCCCTCAAGTTTGGAGAACCACAGAGGCCTGAAGCTGGGCGGTGCCCAGCTTCAGGCCCAGTTCTAGCAGGCACGTTTTTGCAAATTCGCACAGATATCACAGGCAAATAGCTCTCTGGAAGGCAAAAATTGAGTTTGCAGGCAAAATGTACTAAGTCTCGCATGTAGCAGCTCAACTTGGGA
>NW_028146352.1:12500-14540 GCF_977016875.1 Pavona decussata
AGACTGCTACGAAAGACATTTCTGAGTCCACTGGCCCTAGTCCCCTAATAAGTGTATTTCTGTTTGTTTTAAGAAGGTCCTCCTGACATCACCAATCTTCTGTCTTCAATCCTAACCCCAACGTTAACCCTAACGCTAACCCTAACCCTACCTCCCTCAGGGGCAGTTCTATGGTTATGATCCCACGGTAGGCAGAAAAACTATCCCAATCTAGGTTTTCTTGTATGCTGACTCCATTTTAAATGCTTTTACTTGAGTCTGACAAAGGCAAAGCCAAATACTCACCCCTATATGGACGGGGAAGCAAAGTGCGGATTTTGGTAGGTCGGCATTTTCAATCAGGAATGTTGCCATTCGAAAGAGCGTCCAAAAAAACTTGGTTGGGACACATTTATTTTAGAAATTAGCGACCTAACCAGAAGTGCACTTTTTGGTGGGCCTACCCTACCCCCCTCAGGAGCAGTTCTATGGTTATAATACCACGGAAGGCACAAAACCTATCCCAAACTAGGTTTTCTTGTATGCTGATTCCATTTTCAATGTGTTTCCTTGACTCTGACGAAAGCAAAGCCAAATACTCACCCCTATATGGACGGGGAAGCAAAGTGCGGATTTTGGTAGGTCGGCATTTTCAATCAGGAATGTTGCCATTCGAAAGAGCGTCCAAAAAAACTTGGTTGGGACACATTTATTTTAGAAATTAGCGACCTAACCAGAAGTGCACTTTTTGGTGGGCCTACCCTACCCCCCTCAGGAGCAGTTCTATGGTTATAATACCACGGAAGGCACAAAACCTATCCCAAACTAGGTTTTCTTGTATGCTGATTCCATTTTCAATGTGTTTCCTTGACTCTGACGGAAGCAAAGTCAAATACTCACCTCTATATGGACGGGGAAGCAAAGTGCGGATTTTGGTAGGTCGCCATTTTCAATCGGGAATGTTGCCATTCGAAAGAGCGTCTAAAAGAACTTGGCTGGAACACATTTTTGCTATAAATTGTTGACCTAAGTATATAAGCAAGTATATAAGCAAATACTCGTTACATAGCATAAATAGCCTCTAAACACCCGAAAAACCTCTCCAAATATCATTTAAACCTTTTTCCTAACCCTAACACTTACCCTAACCCTAACCCTAACCCCATTTCAAACCCTAATTCTAAGTCAGAGGTCCTCCTCACACCACCAATTTTTTTGGTAGGTCAAAAGACCTCCCCACACCACAGAATTTTCGAAGTCGAGGTCCTTCTCATACCAAACAATTTTTCTAAGAGTTTTTCTAAAAATTTTGAGGACTTTTCACTTAGAAAAGAATTGGGTTTTGTGGTGGACCTTTCAGTTACAAAATATTAAATTGTGTGAGGAGGACTTTTGACTTTGAAAATATTTTGTGGTGTGAGGAGGACCTTTGACTTAAAAAATATTTCATGGTGTGAGGAGGACTTTTGACCTTGTCAAAAAAAAGATGTGATACAAATCTTAGAACAAAGGCTTAATCTCAGAAGATCGTAGCAACAAGGCTACTCTACAACTTACAATACCCCGTTCTTTATTTAAGTCGTCTGCAAAGGATTTATCTCCAGAAACGTTAGAATTTGCTAGCGGCAGTGCCTTGGGAGCTTTTGTCCCCCTTGGCACTTTGGGACGCATGAGGGCCGAAACCCTCTATTCTGGTTCGCCTAAAGTTCTCTGGAGGTAATCATCGTTGCTTTCTAGCACGGATTCTGACTTAGAGGCGTTCAGTCATAATCCAACAGATGGTAGCTTCGCACCATTGTCTTTTCAGGCAAGTGCAAATGCCAATTGTCTGAATCTGCGGTTCCTCTCGTACTGAGCAGAATTACTATTGCAACAACACTTCATCAGTAGGGTAAAACTAACCTGTCTCACGACGGTCTAAACCCAGCTCACGTTCCCTATTGGTGGGTGAACAATCCATCACTTGGCGAATTCTGCTTCGCAATGATAGGAAGAGCCGACATCGAAGGATCAAAAAGCAACGTCGCTATGAACGCTTGGCTGCCACAAGCCAGTTATCCC
>NW_028146353.1:0-2500 GCF_977016875.1 Pavona decussata
CAATCCTCACTATGTCTGGACCTGGTGAGTTTCCCCGTGTGAGTCAAATTAAGCCGCAGGCTCCACTCCTGGTGGTGCCCTTCGTCAATTCCTTTAAGTTTCAGCTTTGCAACCATACTTCCCCCGGAACCCAAAAACTTTGGTTTCCCATAAGGTGCCAAAGGGGTCATCCAATAACACCCTCTGATCCCTAGTTGGCATCGTTTATGGTTAGAACTAGGACGGTATCTGATCGTCTTCGATCCTCTAACTTTCGTTCTTGATTAATGAAAACACTCTTGGCAAATGCTTTCGCAGTAGTTCGTCTTTCGTAAATCCAAGAATTTCACCTCTGACAACGAAATACGAATGCCCCCAATTGTCTCTCTTAATCATTACTTCGGTCCAGAAACCAACAAAATAGAACCAAAGTCCTATTCCATTATTCCATGCTTACGTATTCAAGCGCTGGCTTGCTTTGAACACTCTAATTTTTTCAAAGTAAACGGTCGCAGATCCTGAGCACACTCAGTTAAGAGCACACCCAGTCTTTGCGAGGAAGAACAGCCCGGCCAGTAACATACCTTGCGGCAGACCGGCCGAGCCATCCCGAAATCCAACTACGAGCTTTTTAACTGCAACAACTTTAATATACGCTATTGGAGCTGGAATTACCGCGGGTGCTGGCACCAGACTTGTCCTCCAATGGATCCTCGTTAAAGGATTTAAGTTGTACTCATTCCAATTACAAGACTTGTAAAAGCCCTGTATTGTTATTTCTTGTCACTACCTCCCTGAGTCAGGATTGGGTAATTTGCGCGCCTGCTGCCTTCCTTGGATGTGGTAGCCGTTTCTCAGGCTCCCTCTCGGAATCGAACCCTAATTCTCCGTCACCCGTTGCAACCATGGTAAGCCACTACCTTACCATCGACAGTTGATAGGGCAGAAATTTGAATGAAACATCGCCAGCGCAAGGCCGTGCGATTCGATCAGTTACTATGAATCACCAATGACCGGGCAGAACCCGCATTGGTTTTTAATCTAATAAATACATCCCTTCCAGAAGTCGGGACTTTTCGCATGTATTAGCTCTAGAATTACTACGGTTATCCAAGTAGTAATGGTACAATCAAATAAACGATAACTGATTTAATGAGCCATTCGCAGTTTCACAGTACAAGTGCTTATACTTAGACATGCATGGCTTAATCTTTGAGACAAGCATATGACTACTGGCAGGATCAACCAGGTAACTATCCACCGCAGGGAACAGAAGTTCCTTGCTAAGCGGCCCCCCTCCGCAGAGGGAGAGCAAGCTTTCTTAGATTTTGCCTCCACGGGGGGAACCCATGAGCCAAACGGACCACACGGTCCCTCGGTCAAGGGAAACCCCGTCTTGTTTGCCACGTCTTTCTCACAACTGGACCCGTGCACAGTTCAGGCATACCTGTCAGACTCGCCAAGCGAGCTGAAGGAAGGCAAGAAAAGTGCTTCTGCGAAGGAAAATATCCTCCTGCTCTTTTGTCTCTATCATTAGCCAAAGGCTAGCGTACACAACTTCCATCTACACTCTGCCTGCCACTACAGTGACAATGCTTTCGGGCATCATCTTTTCCCTCCTTCGAAAGGAAAGCTACAAGCCCAACTTTCCTTGCCCGTTAGTCAATTCTGCCCTCTATTTCTCCGCCTTGCCGCCGTGGAACATAAGGGACAGGGTTTACTAGCCAGCTCCTCTCGGAACCTTTGCGACCAACCTGCCCACACTATAACCCCCAAACGCTAATAAGGAGACTGCATGATATGGTAGACAGAAAATAAAAACGCGAAAAAAATGAAATTTTGAAAATCGAACCCACAACCAGCCAAATCGTTTGTAAGTCATGCCAAATGACTGGTGACATCTTAAAAACCCATTGAAGCCACAACATCCCATAATTTCACGCTTTTAAAGATTTGTCACTATACGCACTGTAAGTACCTCACTAATTCTCACCTCAGATTTTACGGGAACATGTTCAAATTTTAACACGCCTCTCAGCACGACCAATTACATTAAAATTCATCGCAAAAGTCAGAATTCTCCAATTTTTGAAAAATTCACTATATTCACTGTAAGTACCTCGCTAGACAGTGGAGACCTCAGATTTTACGGGAACATGATCAACTTTCGACACACCTCTCAGCACGAGCAGTTACATAGAAATCCATCAGGAAAGTCGTGCTGTGAAGAGGTCTTTCGACTAAGAAAAATGGTGGTGTGAGGAGGAGTCACCTAAATCAGAGAAAAATACTCTTATAGGAGACTGCTACGAAAGACATTTCTGAGTCCACTGGCCCTAGTCCCCTAATAAGTGTATTTCTGTTTGTTTTAAGAAGGTCCTCCTGACATCACCAATCTTCTGTCTTCAATCCTAACCCCAACGTTAACCCTAACGCTAACCCTAACCCTACCTCCCTCAGGGGCAGTTCTATGGTTATGATCCCACGGTAGGCAGAAAAACTATCCCAATCTAGGTTTTCT
>NW_028146353.1:10000-12530 GCF_977016875.1 Pavona decussata
TGCGAAGGAAAATATCCTCCTGCTCTTTTGTCTCTATCATTAGCCAAAGGCTAGCGTACACAACTTCCATCTACACTCTGCCTGCCACTACAGTGACAATGCTTTCGGGCATCATCTTTTCCCTCCTTCGAAAGGAAAGCTACAAGCCCAACTTTCCTTGCCCGTTAGTCAATTCTGCCCTCTATTTCTCCGCCTTGCCGCCGTGGAACATAAGGGACAGGGTTTACTAGCCAGCTCCTCCCGGAACCTTTGCGACCAACCTGCCCACACTATAACCCCCAAACGCTAATAAGGAGACTGCATGATATGGTAGACAGAAAATAAAAACGCGAAAAAAATGAAATTTTGAAAATCGAACCCACAACCAGCCAAATCGTTTGTAAGTCATGCCAAATGACTGGTGACATCTTAAAACCCATTGAAGCCACAACATCCCATAATTTCACGCTTTTAAAGATTTGTCACTATACGCACTGTAAGTACCTCACTAATTCTCACCTCAGATTTTACGGGAACATGTTCAAATTTTCACACACGTCTCAGCACGACCAATTACATCAAAATTTATCGCAAAAGTCAGAATTCTCCAATTTTTGATAAATTCACTATATTCACTGTAAGTACCTCGCTAGACAGTGGAGACCTCAGGTTTTGCGGGAACATGTTCCACTTTAGACACACCTCTCAGCACTAGCAGTTACATCGAAATCCATCAGGAAAGTCGTGGTGTGAAGAGGTCTTTCGACT
Source organism: Pavona decussata (assembly GCF_977016875.1). Taxonomy (NCBI): domain Eukaryota; kingdom Metazoa; phylum Cnidaria; class Anthozoa; order Scleractinia; family Agariciidae; genus Pavona; species Pavona decussata. The sequence continues at coordinate 10,748 of NW_028146353.1, forward strand.
AACAAAAATGGTGGTGTGAGGAGGACTCACCTAAATCAGAAAAAAATACTCTTATAAGGAGACTGCTAGGAAAGACATTTCTGAGTCCACTGACCCCTAGTCCCCTAATAAGTGTATTGAAATTAGGTTTAAGAAGGTCCTCCTCACATCATCATTTTTGTTTTTAACCCTAACCCTAACGCTAACCCTAACTCTAACCCTTACCCTAACCCTAACCCCTCAGGGGCAGTTCTATGGTTATAATACCACGGGAGGCTCAAAACCTACCTCAAACTAGGTTTTCTTGTGTGCTGATTCCATTTTCAATGTGTTTACTTGACTCTGACGAAAGCAAAGTCAAATACTCAACCCTATATGGACGGGGAAGCAAAGTGACGATTTTGGTAGGTCGCCATTTTCAATCACGAATGTTGCCATTCGAAAGAGCGTCCAAAAAAACCTGGTTGGGACACATTTTTTTAGAAATTATCGACCTAACCAAAAGTGCACTTTTTGGTGGGCCTACCCTACCCCCCTCAGGGGCAGTTCTATGGTTATAATACCACGGGAGGCGCAAAACCTACCTCAAACTAGGTTTTCTTGTGTGCTGATTCCATTTTCAATGTGTTTACTTGACTCTGACGAAAGCAAAGTCAAATACTCAACCCTATATGGACGGGGAAGCAAAGTGACGATTTTGGTAGGTCGCCATTTTCAATCACGAATGTTGCCATTCGAAAGAGCGTCCAAAAAACCTGGTTGGGACACATTTTTTTTAGAAATTATCGACCTAACCAAAATGCACTTTTTGGTAGGCCTACCCTACCCCCCTCAGGAGCAGTTCTATGGTTATAATACCACGGGAGGCACAAAACCTACCTCAAACTAGGTTTTCTTGTATGCTGATTCCATTTTCAATGTGTTTACTTGACTCTGACAAAGAAAAAGTCGAATACTCATCCCCATATGGAGGGGGAAGCAAAGTGATGATTTTGGAAGGTCGCCATTTTCAATCGGGAATGTTGCCGTTCGAAAGAGCGTCCTTAAAAACTTGGTTGGAACAAATTTTTGCTATAAATAAGTGACTTAAGTATATAAGCAAATATTCGTTATATAGCATAAATAGCCTCTAAACACCTTAAAAAACCACTTAGACCTTTTCCTAACCCTAACACTAACCCAAACCCTAACCCTAACCCTAATTCTAAGTGAAAGGTCCTCCTCACACCACCAATTTTTTTGGTCAAGTCAAAAGTCCTCCCTACAACAAAGTATTTTTGTAAGATTTTTTCTAAAAATTTTGAGGACTTTTCACTTAAAAAAGAATTGGGTGGTGTGAGGTGGACCTGTCACTTACAAAATATTACATTGTGTGAGGAGGACCTTTGACTTAGAAAATAATTTACGGTGTGAGGAGGACTTTTGACTTAGAAAATATTTTATGGTGTGAGGAGGACTTTTGCCTTAGAAAATATTTTATGGTGTGAGGAGGACTTTTGACTTAGAAAATATTTTATGTTGTGAGGAGGACTTTTAACTTAGAAAATATTTCATGGTGTGAGGAGGACTTTTGACTCTGTCAAAAAAAAGATGATACAAATCTTAGAACAAAGGCTTAATCTCAGAAGATCGTAGCAACAAGGCTACTCTACAACTTACAATACCCCGTTCTTTATTTAAGTCGTCTGCAAAGGATTTATCTCCAGAAACGTTAGAATTTGCTAGCGGCAGTGCCTTGGAGGCTTTTGTCCCCCTTGGCACTTTGGGACGCATGAGGGCCGAAACCCTCTATTCTGGTTCGCCT
>NW_028146354.1:0-19004 GCF_977016875.1 Pavona decussata
CGAGATTAAAACATGACGTTTCGGCGACAACATGTCACTATTATTTTGTTTATTATTGTTGTTTTAGTGACAGGATGAGGACATTGACTTTCAGGCCGTCTTTGCGATGTGCGCGCGGTCAGTGGATGAGCGATTCAGGTGATCGATGGAACGGTATCGCTTGTGACTTTCCTGAGGAGCGAATGGACCTGACAGGAAGACAACTTAAAGGTCTCAGTAAGTGTTGAACAATCATGTTTTATTCAGTTAATGTTGGTATTTCTCTTTCACATATCGCTAAGTAATCAAAATGTTTAGTTACGACGATGTTCAGTTCTACCGGCATTTTTTTTCGTCTGCTGTTCAGTGTACTGTTCTTGTGTTTACTAGATTCAGTGAACTTTGTTCAGTGTCAGGGGCCCCCTAAAATGTACAGTCGACTTAAATAAACTGGTTTACTCCAGTTGTTACTATGTTGTTTCTTTTCACTGTCGTGTTTGCTTCAGAGCGAGAACGAAACATTTTCGAATTAGCGATGTCATTGATTATTCTAGCTGTGAACTTGTTCGTTTCAAGAATAATCGCTTAACTTGTCTTTAGTTATCTTCGCACCTCTTTGCGAGAAAACTTCCTTTCAGTTAAATACCGTAAATTTACCTAGCTAATCAACACAATCAGACTTTCTGCGAATGCCTTTGTTATTTTCTAGAATTGCGTGGATATTTTGCTTAGCCCGTCGCTCGAGATACTCGCATTTGTCAAAACTAATTATATGACGAGTGGTTGTCAAAATGATGTTTTTTTCTCATTTTAAGTTGAATTGTTCAGAGAAATCAAATTTTGGGCCATTTCAGTTAAAAGAAAAGCTATTTCTCGTTAGTAAGATATCGTTCTTGCAATCAACAGCCCTTATTTTTACTTAGCGTGCTGGTTAATCATTAACTAGTATGACATGTGACTGGAAAAGACTCATTTTTGATGCCAGGGCGTGAATCCCTATAAAGTAATAGAAAAGAACTTTGCCGGAAACTTTTACCAAACAAATTAACTCTTTGGGTGAAAGACCACCTTAACCTTTTAAGCCCTAACAGTGATCAGCATCAAATTTCTCCTTGTAATATCCATGCTTATTCAACCCATAAAGTTATGAGAATTAAGGATATGATCGCCCAAGGTGAATTTTCTTGATATTTTAATAACTTCTCCACAGTACTTTTATAAGAAAAGTAACGGGACAAGATAGGAGAATTTTGTCTCTGATATTAGAGGTTAAAGGGTTAACTGAGATAAAAAAAAAAAATGAACTACAACGTCGATCTGTACGGATGCCAAGGCTTGGGTAGAATGAACAATCACAAACATTGAGCGTTTTTTTTTTAAACAAAATTAATATAGTGAAAAGATTCCCTTGTCGTTAAGTGACTTTATAGACTAATCACAAGTGTGTTTTTTCCCCCTAGCTTTTCATATTTTTGATCATTGCCTGATCATTTTGTTGAAATAAACAACGAGGTATTTATCTATTCGTTATATGAGTTTTAGCAGTACGCATGCTCCTGAAATGCAAACCTCAACACGTACCACGTGGAAGACACCTGTCCATGTTATATATGGATGTACGTTATGTCTTGAAGTTGGATGTGAGCGCTAGTGGCGAAAGGGGCTGTCTTAATATTCGGCTTAGGGGTCGACAGTTCACCTCCCTCACTGTCTTGTCGTGAGCGACAAGTTATCGTACTGAGTGCAAAAGTCATCCCCCCTACATAAGGGACCTTCGGTGCATGGGGTACCTTGTGTCAGGTGGTTGCCATTATTTCAAAATAAAAAGAAAGGAGCGAGATTAAAACATGACGTTTCGGCGACAACATGTCACTATTATTTTGTTTATTATTGTTGTTTTAGTGACAGGATGAGGACATTGACTTTCAGGCCGTCTTTGCGATGTGCGCGCGGTCAGTGGATGAGCGATTCAGGTGATCGATGGAACGGTATCGCTTGTGACTTTCCTGAGGAGCGAATGGACCTGACAGGAAGACAACTTAAAGGTCTCAGTAAGTGTTGAACAATCATGTTTTATTCAGTTAATGTGGTATTTCTCTTTCACATATCGCCTAAGTAATCAAAATGTTTAGTTACGACGATGTTCAGTTCTACCGGCATTTTTTTTCGTCTGCTGTTCAGTGTACTGTTCTTGTGTTTACTAGATTCAGTGAACTTTGTTCAGTGTCAGGGGCCCCCTAAAATGTACAGTCGACTTAAATAAACTGGTTTACTCCAGTTGTTACTATGTTGTTTCTTTTCACTGTCGTGTTTGCTTCAGAGCGAGAACGAAACATTTTCGAATTAGCGATGTCATTGATTATTCTAGCTGTGAACTTGTTCGTTTCAAGAATAATCGCTTAACTTGTCTTTAGTTATCTTCGCACCTCTTTGCGAGAAAACTTCCTTTCAGTTAAATACCGTAAATTTACCTAGCTAATCAACACAATCAGACTTTCTGCGAATGCCTTTGTTATTTTCTAGAATTGCGTGGATATTTTGCTTAGCCCGTCGCTCGAGATACTCGCATTTGTCAAAACTAATTATATGACGAGTGGTTGTCAAAATGATGTTTTTTTCTCATTTTAAGTTGAATTGTTCAGAGAAATCAAATTTTGGGCCATTTCAGTTAAAAAAAGAAAAGCTATTTCTCGTTAGTAAGATATCGTTCTTGCAATCAACAGCCCTTATTTTTACTTAGCGTGCTGGTTAATCATTAACTAGTATGACATGTGACTGGAAAAGACTCATTTTTGATGCCAGGGCGTGAATCCCTATAAAGTAATAGAAAAGAACTTTGCCGGAAACTTTTACCAAACAAATTAACTCTTTGGGTGAAAGACCACCTTAACCTTTTAAGCCCTAACAGTGATCAGCATCAAATTTCTCCTTGTAATATCCATGCTTATTCAACCCATAAAGTTATGAGAATTAAGGATATGATCGCCCAAGGTGAATTTTCTTGATATTTTAATAACTTCTCCACAGTACTTTTATAAGAAAAGTAACGGGACAAGATAGGAGAATTTTGTCTCTGATATTAGAGGTTAAAGGGTTAACTGAGATAAAAAAAAAAATGAACTACAACGTCGATCTGTACGGATGCCAAGGCTTGGGTAGAATGAACAATCACAAACATTGAGCGTTTTTTTTTTAAACAAAATTAATATAGTGAAAAGATTCCCTTGTCGTTAAGTGACTTTATAGACTAATCACAAGTGTGTTTTTTCCCCCTAGCTTTTCATATTTTTGATCATTGCCTGATCATTTTGTTGAAATAAACAACGAGGTATTTATCTATTCGTTATATGAGTTTTAGCAGTACGCATGCTCCTGAAATGCAAACCTCAACACGTACCACGTGGAAGACACCTGTCCATGTTATATATGGATGTACGTTATGTCTTGAAGTTGGATGTGAGCGCTAGTGGCGAAAGGGGCTGTCTTAATATTCGGCTTAGGGGTCGACAGTTCACCTCCCTCACTGTCTTGTCGTGAGCGACAAGTTATCGTACTGAGTGCAAAAGTCATCCCCCCTACATAAGGGACCTTCGGTGCATGGGGTACCTTGTGTCAGGTGGTTGCCATTATTTCAAAATAAAAAGAAAGGAGCGAGATTAAAACATGACGTTTCGGCGACAACATGTCACTATTATTTTGTTTATTATTGTTGTTTTAGTGACAGGATGAGGACATTGACTTTCAGGCCGTCTTTGCGATGTGCGCGCGGTCAGTGGATGAGCGATTCAGGTGATCGATGGAACGGTATCGCTTGTGACTTTCCTGAGGAGCGAATGGACCTGACAGGAAGACAACTTAAAGGTCTCAGTAAGTGTTGAACAATCATGTTTTATTCAGTTAATGTTGGTATTTCTCTTTCACATATCGCTAAGTAATCAAAATGTTTAGTTACGACGATGTTCAGTTCTACCGGCATTTTTTTTCGTCTGCTGTTCAGTGTACTGTTCTTGTGTTTACTAGATTCAGTGAACTTTGTTCAGTGTCAGGGGCCCCCTAAAATGTACAGTCGACTTAAATAAACTGGTTTACTCCAGTTGTTACTATGTTGTTTCTTTTCACTGTCGTGTTTGCTTCAGAGCGAGAACGAAACATTTTCGAATTAGCGATGTCATTGATTATTCTAGCTGTGAACTTGTTCGTTTCAAGAATAATCGCTTAACTTGTCTTTAGTTATCTTCGCACCTCTTTGCGAGAAAACTTCCTTTCAGTTAAATACCGTAAATTTACCTAGCTAATCAACACAATCAGACTTTCTGCGAATGCCTTTGTTATTTTCTAGAATTGCGTGGATATTTTGCTTAGCCCGTCGCTCGAGATACTCGCATTTGTCAAAACTAATTATATGACGAGTGGTTGTCAAAATGATGTTTTTTTCTCATTTTAAGTTGAATTGTTCAGAGAAATCAAATTTTGGGCCATTTCAGTTAAAAGAAAAGCTATTTCTCGTTAGTAAGATATCGTTCTTGCAATCAACAGCCCTTATTTTTACTTAGCGTGCTGGTTAATCATTAACTAGTATGACATGTGACTGGAAAAGACTCATTTTTGATGCCAGGGCGTGAATCCCTATAAAGTAATAGAAAAGAACTTTGCCGGAAACTTTTACCAAACAAATTAACTCTTTGGGTGAAAGACCACCTTAACCTTTTAAGCCCTAACAGTGATCAGCATCAAATTTCTCCTTGTAATATCCATGCTTATTCAACCCATAAAGTTATGAGAATTAAGGATATGATCGCCCAAGGTGAATTTTCTTGATATTTTAATAACTTCTCCACAGTACTTTTATAAGAAAAGTAACGGGACAAGATAGGAGAATTTTGTCTCTGATATTAGAGGTTAAAGGGTTAACTGAGATAAAAAAAAAAATGAACTACAACGTCGATCTGTACGGATGCCAAGGCTTGGGTAGAATGAACAATCACAAACATTGAGCGTTTTTTTTTTAAACAAAATTAATATAGTGAAAAGATTCCCTTGTCGTTAAGTGACTTTATAGACTAATCACAAGTGTGTTTTTTCCCCCTAGCTTTTCATATTTTTGATCATTGCCTGATCATTTTGTTGAAATAAACAACGAGGTATTTATCTATTCGTTATATGAGTTTTAGCAGTACGCATGCTCCTGAAATGCAAACCTCAACACGTACCACGTGGAAGACACCTGTCCATGTTATATATGGATGTACGTTATGTCTTGAAGTTGGATGTGAGCGCTAGTGGCGAAAGGGGCTGTCTTAATATTCGGCTTAGGGGTCGACAGTTCACCTCCCTCACTGTCTTGTCGTGAGCGACAAGTTATCGTACTGAGTGCAAAAGTCATCCCCCCTACATAAGGGACCTTCGGTGCATGGGGTACCTTGTGTCAGGTGGTTGCCATTATTTCAAAATAAAAAGAAAGGAGCGAGATTAAAACATGACGTTTCGGCGACAACATGTCACTATTATTTTGTTTATTATTGTTGTTTTAGTGACAGGATGAGGACATTGACTTTCAGGCCGTCTTTGCGATGTGCGCGCGGTCAGTGGATGAGCGATTCAGGTGATCGATGGAACGGTATCGCTTGTGACTTTCCTGAGGAGCGAATGGACCTGACAGGAAGACAACTTAAAGGTCTCAGTAAGTGTTGAACAATCATGTTTTATTCAGTTAATGTTGGTATTTCTCTTTCACATATCGCTAAGTAATCAAAATGTTTAGTTACGACGATGTTCAGTTCTACCGGCATTTTTTTTCGTCTGCTGTTCAGTGTACTGTTCTTGTGTTTACTAGATTCAGTGAACTTTGTTCAGTGTCAGGGGCCCCCTAAAATGTACAGTCGACTTAAATAAACTGGTTTACTCCAGTTGTTACTATGTTGTTTCTTTTCACTGTCGTGTTTGCTTCAGAGCGAGAACGAAACATTTTCGAATTAGCGATGTCATTGATTATTCTAGCTGTGAACTTGTTCGTTTCAAGAATAATCGCTTAACTTGTCTTTAGTTATCTTCGCACCTCTTTGCGAGAAAACTTCCTTTCAGTTAAATACCGTAAATTTACCTAGCTAATCAACACAATCAGACTTTCTGCGAATGCCTTTGTTATTTTCTAGAATTGCGTGGATATTTTGCTTAGCCCGTCGCTCGAGATACTCGCATTTGTCAAAACTAATTATATGACGAGTGGTTGTCAAAATGATGTTTTTTTCTCATTTTAAGTTGAATTGTTCAGAGAAATCAAATTTTGGGCCATTTCAGTTAAAAGAAAAGCTATTTCTCGTTAGTAAGATATCGTTCTTGCAATCAACAGCCCTTATTTTTACTTAGCGTGCTGGTTAATCATTAACTAGTATGACATGTGACTGGAAAAGACTCATTTTTGATGCCAGGGCGTGAATCCCTATAAAGTAATAGAAAAGAACTTTGCCGGAAACTTTTACCAAACAAATTAACTCTTTGGGTGAAAGACCACCTTAACCTTTTAAGCCCTAACAGTGATCAGCATCAAATTTCTCCTTGTAATATCCATGCTTATTCAACCCATAAAGTTATGAGAATTAAGGATATGATCGCCCAAGGTGAATTTTCTTGATATTTTAATAACTTCTCCACAGTACTTTTATAAGAAAAGTAACGGGACAAGATAGGAGAATTTTGTCTCTGATATTAGAGGTTAAAGGGTTAACTGAGATAAAAAAAAAAATGAACTACAACGTCGATCTGTACGGATGCCAAGGCTTGGGTAGAATGAACAATCACAAACATTGAGCGTTTTTTTTTTAAACAAAATTAATATAGTGAAAAGATTCCCTTGTCGTTAAGTGACTTTATAGACTAATCACAAGTGTGTTTTTTCCCCCTAGCTTTTCATATTTTTGATCATTGCCTGATCATTTTGTTGAAATAAACAACGAGGTATTTATCTATTCGTTATATGAGTTTTAGCAGTACGCATGCTCCTGAAATGCAAACCTCAACACGTACCACGTGGAAGACACCTGTCCATGTTATATATGGATGTACGTTATGTCTTGAAGTTGGATGTGAGCGCTAGTGGCGAAAGGGGCTGTCTTAATATTCGGCTTAGGGGTCGACAGTTCACCTCCCTCACTGTCTTGTCGTGAGCGACAAGTTATCGTACTGAGTGCAAAAGTCATCCCCCCTACATAAGGGACCTTCGGTGCATGGGGTACCTTGTGTCAGGTGGTTGCCATTATTTCAAAATAAAAAGAAAGGAGCGAGATTAAAACATGACGTTTCGGCGACAACATGTCACTATTATTTTGTTTATTATTGTTGTTTTAGTGACAGGATGAGGACTTTGACTTTCAGGCCGTCTTTGCGATGTGCGCGCGGTCAGTGGATGAGCGATTCAGGTGATCGATGGAAAGGTATCGCTTGTGACTTTGCTGAGGAGCGAATGGACCTGACAGGAAGACAACTTAAAGGTCTCAGTAAGTGTTGAACAATCATGTTTTATTCAGTTAATGTTGGTATTTCTCTTTCACATATCGCTAAGTAATCAAAATGTTTAGTTACGACGATGTTCAGTTCTACCGGCATTTTTTTTCGTCTGCTGTTCAGTGTACTGTTCTTGTGTTTACTAGATTCAGTGAACTTTGTTCAGTGTCAGGGGCCCCCTAAAATGCACAGTCGACTTAAATAAACTGGTTTACTCCAGTTGTTACTATGTTGTTTCTTTTCACTGTCGTGTTTGCTTCAGAGCGAGAACGAAACATTTTCGAATTAGCGATGTCATTGATTATTCTAGCTGTGAACTTGTTCGTTTCAAGAATAATCGCTTAACTTGTCTTGTTATCTTCGCACCTCTTTGCGAGAAAACTTCCTTTCAGTTAAATACCGTAAATTTACCTAGCTAATCAACACAATCAGACTTTCTGCGAATGCCTTTGTTATTTTCTAGAATTGCGTGGATATTTTGCTTAGCCCGTCGCTCGAGATACTCGCATTTGTCAAAACTAATTATATGACGAGTGGTTGTCAAAATGATGTTTTTTTCTCATTTTAAGTTGAATTGTTCAGAGAAATCAAATTTTGGGCCATTTCAGTTAAAAGAAAAGCTATTTCTCGTTAGTAAGATATCGTTCTTGCAATCAACAGCCCTTATTTTTACTTAGCGTGCTGGTTAATCATTAACTAGTATGACATGTGACTGGAAAAGACTCATTTTTGATGCCAGGGCGTGAATCCCTATAAAGTAATAGAAAAGAACTTTGCCGGAAACTTTTACCAAACAAATTAACTCTTTGGGTGAAAGACCACCTTAACCTTTTAAGCCCTAACAGTGATCAGCATCAAATTTCTCCTTGTAATATCCATGCTTATTCAACCCATAAAGTTATGAGAATTAAGGATATGATCGCCCAAGGTGAATTTTCTTGATATTTTAATAACTTCTCCACAGTACTTTTATAAGAAAAGTAACGGGACAAGATAGGAGAATTTTGTCTCTGATATTAGAGGTTAAAGGGTTAACTGAGATAAAAAAAAAAATGAACTACAACGTCGATCTGTACGGATGCCAAGGCTTGGGTAGAATGAACAATCACAAACATTGAGCGTTTTTTTTTTAAACAAAATTAATATAGTGAAAAGATTCCCTTGTCGTTAAGTGACTTTATAGACTAATCACAAGTGTGTTTTTTCCCCCTAGCTTTTCATATTTTTGATCATTGCCTGATCATTTTGTTGAAATAAACAACGAGGTATTTATCTATTCGTTATATGAGTTTTAGCAGTACGCATGCTCCTGAAATGCAAACCTCAACACGTACCACGTGGAAGACACCTGTCCATGTTATATATGGATGTACGTTATGTCTTGAAGTTGGATGTGAGCGCTAGTGGCGAAAGGGGCTGTCTTAATATTCGGCTTAGGGGTCGACAGTTCACCTCCCTCACTGTCTTGTCGTGAGCGACAAGTTATCGTACTGAGTGCAAAAGTCATCCCCCCTACATAAGGGACCTTCGGTGCATGGGGTACCTTGTGTCAGGTGGTTGCCATTATTTCAAAATAAAAAGAAAGGAGCGAGATTAAAACATGACGTTTCGGCGACAACATGTCACTATTATTTTGTTTATTATTGTTGTTTTAGTGACAGGATGAGGACTTTGACTTTCAGGCCGTCTTTGCGATGTGCGCGCGGTCAGTGGATGAGCGATTCAGGTGATCGATGGAAAGGTATCGCTTGTGACTTTGCTGAGGAGCGAATGGACCTGACAGGAAGACAACTTAAAGGTCTCAGTAAGTGTTGAACAATCATGTTTTATTCAGTTAATGTTGGTATTTCTCTTTCACATATCGCTAAGTAATCAAAATGTTTAGTTACGACGATGTTCAGTTCTACCGGCATTTTTTTTCGTCTGCTGTTCAGTGTACTGTTCTTGTGTTTACTAGATTCAGTGAACTTTGTTCAGTGTCAGGGGCCCCCTAAAATGCACAGTCGACTTAAATAAACTGGTTTACTCCAGTTGTTACTATGTTGTTTCTTTTCACTGTCGTGTTTGCTTCAGAGCGAGAACGAAACATTTTCGAATTAGCGATGTCATTGATTATTCTAGCTGTGAACTTGTTCGTTTCAAGAATAATCGCTTAACTTGTCTTGTTATCTTCGCACCTCTTTGCGAGAAAACTTCCTTTCAGTTAAATACCGTAAATTTACCTAGCTAATCAACACAATCAGACTTTCTGCAAATGCCTTTGTTATTTTCTAGAATTGCGTGGATATTTTGCTTAGCCCGTCGCTCGAGATACTCGCATTTGTCAAAACTAATTATATGACGAGTGGTTGTCAAAATGATGTTTTTTTCTCATTTTAAGTTGAATTGTTCAGAGAAATCAAATTTTGGGCCATTTCAGTTAAAAGAAAAGCTATTTCTCGTTAGTAAGATATCGTTCTTGCAATCAACAGCCCTTATTTTTACTTAGCGTGCTGGTTAATCATTAACTAGTATGACATGTGACTGGAAAAGACTCATTTTTGATGCCAGGGCGTGAATCCCTATAAAGTAATAGAAAAGAACTTTGCCGGAAACTTTTACCAAACAAATTAACTCTTTGGGTGAAAGACCACCTTAACCTTTTAAGCCCTAACAGTGATCAGCATCAAATTTCTCCTTGTAATATCCATGCTTATTCAACCCATAAAGTTATGAGAATTAAGGATATGATCGCCCAAGGTGAATTTTCTTGATATTTTAATAACTTCTCCACAGTACTTTTATAAGAAAAGTAACGGGACAAGATAGGAGAATTTTGTCTCTGATATTAGAGGTTAAAGGGTTAACTGAGATAAAAAAAAAAATGAACTACAACGTCGATCTGTACGGATGCCAAGGCTTGGGTAGAATGAACAATCACAAACATTGAGCGTTTTTTTTTTAAACAAAATTAATATAGTGAAAAGATTCCCTTGTCGTTAAGTGACTTTATAGACTAATCACAAGTGTGTTTTTTCCCCCTAGCTTTTCATATTTTTGATCATTGCCTGATCATTTTGTTGAAATAAACAACGAGGTATTTATCTATTCGTTATATGAGTTTTAGCAGTACGCATGCTCCTGAAATGCAAACCTCAACACGTACCACGTGGAAGACACCTGTCCATGTTATATATGGATGTACGTTATGTCTTGAAGTTGGATGTGAGCGCTAGTGGCGAAAGGGGCTGTCTTAATATTCGGCTTAGGGGTCGACAGTTCACCTCCCTCACTGTCTTGTCGTGAGCGACAAGTTATCGTACTGAGTGCAAAAGTCATCCCCCCTACATAAGGGACCTTCGGTGCATGGGGTACCTTGTGTCAGGTGGTTGCCATTATTTCAAAATAAAAAGAAAGGAGCGAGATTAAAACATGACGTTTCGGCGACAACATGTCACTATTATTTTGTTTATTATTGTTGTTTTAGTGACAGGATGAGGACTTTGACTTTCAGGCCGTCTTTGCGATGTGCGCGCGGTCAGTGGATGAGCGATTCAGGTGATCGATGGAAAGGTATCGCTTGTGACTTTGCTGAGGAGCGAATGGACCTGACAGGAAGACAACTTAAAGGTCTCAGTAAGTGTTGAACAATCATGTTTTATTCAGTTAATGTTGGTATTTCTCTTTCACATATCGCTAAGTAATCAAAATGTTTAGTTACGACGATGTTCAGTTCTACCGGCATTTTTTTTCGTCTGCTGTTCAGTGTACTGTTCTTGTGTTTACTAGATTCAGTGAACTTTGTTCAGTGTCAGGGGCCCCCTAAAATGCACAGTCGACTTAAATAAACTGGTTTACTCCAGTTGTTACTATGTTGTTTCTTTTCACTGTCGTGTTTGCTTCAGAGCGAGAACGAAACATTTTCGAATTAGCGATGTCATTGATTATTCTAGCTGTGAACTTGTTCGTTTCAAGAATAATCGCTTAACTTGTCTTGTTATCTTCGCACCTCTTTGCGAGAAAACTTCCTTTCAGTTAAATACCGTAAATTTACCTAGCTAATCAACACAATCAGACTTTCTGCGAATGCCTTTGTTATTTTCTAGAATTGCGTGGATATTTTGCTTAGCCCGTCGCTCGAGATACTCGCATTTGTCAAAACTAATTATATGACGAGTGGTTGTCAAAATGATGTTTTTTTCTCATTTTAAGTTGAATTGTTCAGAGAAATCAAATTTTGGGCCATTTCAGTTAAAAGAAAAGCTATTTCTCGTTAGTAAGATATCGTTCTTGCAATCAACAGCCCTTATTTTTACTTAGCGTGCTGGTTAATCATTAACTAGTATGACATGTGACTGGAAAAGACTCATTTTTGATGCCAGGGCGTGAATCCCTATAAAGTAATAGAAAAGAACTTTGCCGGAAACTTTTACCAAACAAATTAACTCTTTGGGTGAAAGACCACCTTAACCTTTTAAGCCCTAACAGTGATCAGCATCAAATTTCTCCTTGTAATATCCATGCTTATTCAACCCATAAAGTTATGAGAATTAAGGATATGATCGCCCAAGGTGAATTTTCTTGATATTTTAATAACTTCTCCACAGTACTTTTATAAGAAAAGTAACGGGACAAGATAGGAGAATTTTGTCTCTGATATTAGAGGTTAAAGGGTTAACTGAGATAAAAAAAAAAATGAACTACAACGTCGATCTGTACGGATGCCAAGGCTTGGGTAGAATGAACAATCACAAACATTGAGCGTTTTTTTTTTAAACAAAATTAATATAGTGAAAAGATTCCCTTGTCGTTAAGTGACTTTATAGACTAATCACAAGTGTGTTTTTTCCCCCTAGCTTTTCATATTTTTGATCATTGCCTGATCATTTTGTTGAAATAAACAACGAGGTATTTATCTATTCGTTATATGAGTTTTAGCAGTACGCATGCTCCTGAAATGCAAACCTCAACACGTACCACGTGGAAGACACCTGTCCATGTTATATATGGATGTACGTTATGTCTTGAAGTTGGATGTGAGCGCTAGTGGCGAAAGGGGCTGTCTTAATATTCGGCTTAGGGGTCGACAGTTCACCTCCCTCACTGTCTTGTCGTGAGCGACAAGTTATCGTACTGAGTGCAAAAGTCATCCCCCCTACATAAGGGACCTTCGGTGCATGGGGTACCTTGTGTCAGGTGGTTGCCATTATTTCAAAATAAAAAGAAAGGAGCGAGATTAAAACATGACGTTTCGGCGACAACATGTCACTATTATTTTGTTTATTATTGTTGTTTTAGTGACAGGATGAGGACTTTGACTTTCAGGCCGTCTTTGCGATGTGCGCGCGGTCAGTGGATGAGCGATTCAGGTGATCGATGGAAAGGTATCGCTTGTGACTTTGCTGAGGAGCGAATGGACCTGACAGGAAGACAACTTAAAGGTCTCAGTAAGTGTTGAACAATCATGTTTTATTCAGTTAATGTTGGTATTTCTCTTTCACATATCGCTAAGTAATCAAAATGTTTAGTTACGACGATGTTCAGTTCTACCGGCATTTTTTTTCGTCTGCTGTTCAGTGTACTGTTCTTGTGTTTACTAGATTCAGTGAACTTTGTTCAGTGTCAGGGGCCCCCTAAAATGCACAGTCGACTTAAATAAACTGGTTTACTCCAGTTGTTACTATGTTGTTTCTTTTCACTGTCGTGTTTGCTTCAGAGCGAGAACGAAACATTTTCGAATTAGCGATGTCATTGATTATTCTAGCTGTGAACTTGTTCGTTTCAAGAATAATCGCTTAACTTGTCTTGTTATCTTCGCACCTCTTTGCGAGAAAACTTCCTTTCAGTTAAATACCGTAAATTTACCTAGCTAATCAACACAATCAGACTTTCTGCGAATGCCTTTGTTATTTTCTAGAATTGCGTGGATATTTTGCTTAGCCCGTCGCTCGAGATACTCGCATTTGTCAAAACTAATTATATGACGAGTGGTTGTCAAAATGATGTTTTTTTCTCATTTTAAGTTGAATTGTTCAGAGAAATCAAATTTTGGGCCATTTCAGTTAAAAGAAAAGCTATTTCTCGTTAGTAAGATATCGTTCTTGCAATCAACAGCCCTTATTTTTACTTAGCGTGCTGGTTAATCATTAACTAGTATGACATGTGACTGGAAAAGACTCATTTTTGATGCCAGGGCGTGAATCCCTATAAAGTAATAGAAAAGAACTTTGCCGGAAACTTTTACCAAACAAATTAACTCTTTGGGTGAAAGACCACCTTAACCTTTTAAGCCCTAACAGTGATCAGCATCAAATTTCTCCTTGTAATATCCATGCTTATTCAACCCATAAAGTTATGAGAATTAAGGATATGATCGCCCAAGGTGAATTTTCTTGATATTTTAATAACTTCTCCACAGTACTTTTATAAGAAAAGTAACGGGACAAGATAGGAGAATTTTGTCTCTGATATTAGAGGTTAAAGGGTTAACTGAGATAAAAAAAAAAATGAACTACAACGTCGATCTGTACGGATGCCAAGGCTTGGGTAGAATGAACAATCACAAACATTGAGCGTTTTTTTTTTAAACAAAATTAATATAGTGAAAAGATTCCCTTGTCGTTAAGTGACTTTATAGACTAATCACAAGTGTGTTTTTTCCCCCTAGCTTTTCATATTTTTGATCATTGCCTGATCATTTTGTTGAAATAAACAACGAGGTATTTATCTATTCGTTATATGAGTTTTAGCAGTACGCATGCTCCTGAAATGCAAACCTCAACACGTACCACGTGGAAGACACCTGTCCATGTTATATATGGATGTACGTTATGTCTTGAAGTTGGATGTGAGCGCTAGTGGCGAAAGGGGCTGTCTTAATATTCGGCTTAGGGGTCGACAGTTCACCTCCCTCACTGTCTTGTCGTGAGCGACAAGTTATCGTACTGAGTGCAAAAGTCATCCCCCCTACATAAGGGACCTTCGGTGCATGGGGTACCTTGTGTCAGGTGGTTGCCATTATTTCAAAATAAAAAGAAAGGAGCGAGATTAAAACATGACGTTTCGGCGACAACATGTCACTATTATTTTGTTTATTATTGTTGTTTTAGTGACAGGATGAGGACTTTGACTTTCAGGCCGTCTTTGCGATGTGCGCGCGGTCAGTGGATGAGCGATTCAGGTGATCGATGGAAAGGTATCGCTTGTGACTTTGCTGAGGAGCGAATGGACCTGACAGGAAGACAACTTAAAGGTCTCAGTAAGTGTTGAACAATCATGTTTTATTCAGTTAATGTTGGTATTTCTCTTTCACATATCGCTAAGTAATCAAAATGTTTAGTTACGACGATGTTCAGTTCTACCGGCATTTTTTTTCGTCTGCTGTTCAGTGTACTGTTCTTGTGTTTACTAGATTCAGTGAACTTTGTTCAGTGTCAGGGGCCCCCTAAAATGCACAGTCGACTTAAATAAACTGGTTTACTCCAGTTGTTACTATGTTGTTTCTTTTCACTGTCGTGTTTGCTTCAGAGCGAGAACGAAACATTTTCGAATTAGCGATGTCATTGATTATTCTAGCTGTGAACTTGTTCGTTTCAAGAATAATCGCTTAACTTGTCTTGTTATCTTCGCACCTCTTTGCGAGAAAACTTCCTTTCAGTTAAATACCGTAAATTTACCTAGCTAATCAACACAATCAGACTTTCTGCGAATGCCTTTGTTATTTTCTAGAATTGCGTGGATATTTTGCTTAGCCCGTCGCTCGAGATACTCGCATTTGTCAAAACTAATTATATGACGAGTGGTTGTCAAAATGATGTTTTTTTCTCATTTTAAGTTGAATTGTTCAGAGAAATCAAATTTTGGGCCATTTCAGTTAAAAGAAAAGCTATTTCTCGTTAGTAAGATATCGTTCTTGCAATCAACAGCCCTTATTTTTACTTAGCGTGCTGGTTAATCATTAACTAGTATGACATGTGACTGGAAAAGACTCATTTTTGATGCCAGGGCGTGAATCCCTATAAAGTAATAGAAAAGAACTTTGCCGGAAACTTTTACCAAACAAATTAACTCTTTGGGTGAAAGACCACCTTAACCTTTTAAGCCCTAACAGTGATCAGCATCAAATTTCTCCTTGTAATATCCATGCTTATTCAACCCATAAAGTTATGAGAATTAAGGATATGATCGCCCAAGGTGAATTTTCTTGATATTTTAATAACTTCTCCACAGTACTTTTATAAGAAAAGTAACGGGACAAGATAGGAGAATTTTGTCTCTGATATTAGAGGTTAAAGGGTTAACTGAGATAAAAAAAAAAATGAACTACAACGTCGATCTGTACGGATGCCAAGGCTTGGGTAGAATGAACAATCACAAACATTGAGCGTTTTTTTTTTAAACAAAATTAATATAGTGAAAAGATTCCCTTGTCGTTAAGTGACTTTATAGACTAATCACAAGTGTGTTTTTTCCCCCTAGCTTTTCATATTTTTGATCATTGCCTGATCATTTTGTTGAAATAAACAACGAGGTATTTATCTATTCGTTATATGAGTTTTAGCAGTACGCATGCTCCTGAAATGCAAACCTCAACACGTACCACGTGGAAGACACCTGTCCATGTTATATATGGATGTACGTTATGTCTTGAAGTTGGATGTGAGCGCTAGTGGCGAAAGGGGCTGTCTTAATATTCGGCTTAGGGGTCGACAGTTCACCTCCCTCACTGTCTTGTCGTGAGCGACAAGTTATCGTACTGAGTGCAAAAGTCATCCCCCCTACATAAGGGACCTTCGGTGCATGGGGTACCTTGTGTCAGGTGGTTGCCATTATTTCAAAATAAAAAGAAAGGAGCGAGATTAAAACATGACGTTTCGGCGACAACATGTCACTATTATTTTGTTTATTATTGTTGTTTTAGTGACAGGATGAGGACTTTGACTTTCAGGCCGTCTTTGCGATGTGCGCGCGGTCAGTGGATGAGCGATTCAGGTGATCGATGGAAAGGTATCGCTTGTGACTTTGCTGAGGAGCGAATGGACCTGACAGGAAGACAACTTAAAGGTCTCAGTAAGTGTTGAACAATCATGTTTTATTCAGTTAATGTTGGTATTTCTCTTTCACATATCGCTAAGTAATCAAAATGTTTAGTTACGACGATGTTCAGTTCTACCGGCATTTTTTTTCGTCTGCTGTTCAGTGTACTGTTCTTGTGTTTACTAGATTCAGTGAACTTTGTTCAGTGTCAGGGGCCCCCTAAAATGCACAGTCGACTTAAATAAACTGGTTTACTCCAGTTGTTACTATGTTGTTTCTTTTCACTGTCGTGTTTGCTTCAGAGCGAGAACGAAACATTTTCGAATTAGCGATGTCATTGATTATTCTAGCTGTGAACTTGTTCGTTTCAAGAATAATCGCTTAACTTGTCTTGTTATCTTCGCACCTCTTTGCGAGAAAACTTCCTTTCAGTTAAATACCGTAAATTTACCTAGCTAATCAACACAATCAGACTTTCTGCGAATGCCTTTGTTATTTTCTAGAATTGCGTGGATATTTTGCTTAGCCCGTCGCTCGAGATACTCGCATTTGTCAAAACTAATTATATGACGAGTGGTTGTCAAAATGATGTTTTTTTCTCATTTTAAGTTGAATTGTTCAGAGAAATCAAATTTTGGGCCATTTCAGTTAAAAGAAAAGCTATTTCTCGTTAGTAAGATATCGTTCTTGCAATCAACAGCCCTTATTTTTACTTAGCGTGCTGGTTAATCATTAACTAGTATGACATGTGACTGGAAAAGACTCATTTTTGATGCCAGGGCGTGAATCCCTATAAAGTAATAGAAAAGAACTTTGCCGGAAACTTTTACCAAACAAATTAACTCTTTGGGTGAAAGACCACCTTAACCTTTTAAGCCCTAACAGTGATCAGCATCAAATTTCTCCTTGTAATATCCATGCTTATTCAACCCATAAAGTTATGAGAATTAAGGATATGATCGCCCAAGGTGAATTTTCTTGATATTTTAATAACTTCTCCACAGTACTTTTATAAGAAAAGTAACGGGACAAGATAGGAGAATTTTGTCTCTGATATTAGAGGTTAAAGGGTTAACTGAGATAAAAAAAAAAATGAACTACAACGTCGATCTGTACGGATGCCAAGGCTTGGGTAGAATGAACAATCACAAACATTGAGCGTTTTTTTTTTAAACAAAATTAATATAGTGAAAAGATTCCCTTGTCGTTAAGTGACTTTATAGACTAATCACAAGTGTGTTTTTTCCCCCTAGCTTTTCATATTTTTGATCATTGCCTGATCATTTTGTTGAAATAAACAACGAGGTATTTATCTATTCGTTATATGAGTTTTAGCAGTACGCATGCTCCTGAAATGCAAACCTCAACACGTACCACGTGGAAGACACCTGTCCATGTTATATATGGATGTACGTTATGTCTTGAAGTTGGATGTGAGCGCTAGTGGCGAAAGGGGCTGTCTTAATATTCGGCTTAGGGGTCGACAGTTCACCTCCCTCACTGTCTTGTCGTGAGCGACAAGTTATCGTACTGAGTGCAAAAGTCATCCCCCCTACATAAGGGACCTTCGGTGCATGGGGTACCTTGTGTCAGGTGGTTGCCATTATTTCAAAATAAAAAGAAAGGAGCGAGATTAAAACATGACGTTTCGGCGACAACATGTCACTATTATTTTGTTTATTATTGTTGTTTTAGTGACAGGATGAGGACTTTGACTTTCAGGCCGTCTTTGCGATGTGCGCGCGGTCAGTGGATGAGCGATTCAGGTGATCGATGGAAAGGTATCGCTTGTGACTTTGCTGAGGAGCGAATGGACCTGACAGGAAGACAACTTAAAGGTCTCAGTAAGTGTTGAACAATCATGTTTTATTCAGTTAATGTTGGTATTTCTCTTTCACATATCGCTAAGTAATCAAAATGTTTAGTTACGACGATGTTCAGTTCTACCGGCATTTTTTTTCGTCTGCTGTTCAGTGTACTGTTCTTGTGTTTACTAGATTCAGTGAACTTTGTTCAGTGTCAGGGGCCCCCTAAAATGCACAGTCGACTTAAATAAACTGGTTTACTCCAGTTGTTACTATGTTGTTTCTTTTCACTGTCGTGTTTGCTTCAGAGCGAGAACGAAACATTTTCGAATTAGCGATGTCATTGATTATTCTAGCTGTGAACTTGTTCGTTTCAAGAATAATCGCTTAACTTGTCTTGTTATCTTCGCACCTCTTTGCGAGAAAACTTCCTTTCAGTTAAATACCGTAAATTTACCTAGCTAATCAACACAATCAGACTTTCTGCGAATGCCTTTGTTATTTTCTAGAATTGCGTGGATATTTTGCTTAGCCCGTCGCTCGAGATACTCGCATTTGTCAAAACTAATTATATGACGAGTGGTTGTCAAAATGATGTTTTTTTCTCATTTTAAGTTGAATTGTTCAGAGAAATCAAATTTTGGGCCATTTCAGTTAAAAGAAAAGCTATTTCTCGTTAGTAAGATATCGTTCTTGCAATCAACA
>NW_028146355.1:10000-12057 GCF_977016875.1 Pavona decussata
AGAAGTCGGGACTTTTCGCATGTATTAGCTCTAGAATTACTACGGTTATCCAAGTAGTAATGGTACAATCAAATAAACGATAACTGATTTAATGAGCCATTCGCAGTTTCACAGTACAAGTGCTTATACTTAGACATGCATGGCTTAATCTTTGAGACAAGCATATGACTACTGGCAGGATCAACCAGGTAACTATCCACCGCAGGGAACAGAAGTTCCTTGCTAAGCGGCCCCCCTCCGCAGAGGGAGAGCAAGCTTTCTTAGATTTTGCCTCCACGGGGGGAACCCATGAGCCAAACGGACCACACGGTCCCTCGGTCAAGGGAAACCCCGTCTTGTTTGCCACGTCTTTCTCACAACTGGACCCGTGCACAGTTCAGGCATACCTGTCAGACTCGCCAAGCGAGCTGAAGGAAGGCAAGAAAAGTGCTTCTGCGAAGGAAAATATCCTCCTGCTCTTTTGTCTCTATCATTAGCCAAAGGCTAGCGTACACAACTTCCATCTACACTCTGCCTGCCACTACAGTGACAATGCTTTCGGGCATCATCTTTTCCCTCCTTCGAAAGGAAAGCTACAAGCCCAACTTTCCTTGCCCGTTAGTCAATTCTGCCCTCTATTTCTCCGCCTTGCCGCCGTGGAACATAAGGGACAGGGTTTACTAGCCAGCTCCTCTCGGAACCTTTGCGACCAACCTGCCCACACTATAACCCCCAAACGCTAATAAGGAGACTGCATGATATGGTAGACAGAAAATAAAAACGCGAAAAAAATGAAATTTTGAAAATCGAACCCACAACCAGCCAAATCGTTTGTAAGTCATGCCAAATGACTGGTGACATCTTAAAAACCCATTGAAGCCACAACATCCCATAATTTCACGCTTTTAAAGATTTGTCACTATACGCACTGTAAGTACCTCACTAATTCTCACCTCAGATTTTACGGGAACATGTTCAAATTTTAACACGCCTCTCAGCACGACCAATTACATTAAAATTCATCGCAAAAGTCAGAATTCTCCAATTTTTGAAAAATTCACTATATTCACTGTAAGTACCTCGCTAGACAGTGGAGACCTCAGATTTTACGGGAACATGATCAACTTTCGACACACCTCTCAGCACGAGCAGTTACATAGAAATCCATCAGGAAAGTCGTGCTGTGAAGAGGTCTTTCGACTAAGAAAAATGGTGGTGTGAGGAGGAGTCACCTAAATCAGAGAAAAATACTCTTATAGGAGACTGCTACGAAAGACATTTCTGAGTCCACTGGCCCTAGTCCCCTAATAAGTGTATTTCTGTTTGTTTTAAGAAGGTCCTCCTGACATCACCAATCTTCTGTCTTCAATCCTAACCCCAACGTTAACCCTAACGCTAACCCTAACCCTACCTCCCTCAGGGGCAGTTCTATGGTTATGATCCCACGGTAGGCAGAAAAACTATCCCAATCTAGGTTTTCTTGTATGCTGACTCCATTTTAAATGCTTTTACTTGAGTCTGACAAAGGCAAAGCCAAATACTCACCCCTATATGGACGGGGAAGCAAAGTGCGGATTTTGGTAGGTCGGCATTTTCAATCAGGAATGTTGCCATTCGAAAGAGCGTCCAAAAAAACTTGGTTGGGACACATTTATTTTAGAAATTAGCGACCTAACCAGAAGTGCACTTTTTGGTGGGCCTACCCTACCCCCCTCAGGAGCAGTTCTATGGTTATAATACCACGGAAGGCACAAAACCTATCCCAAACTAGGTTTTCTTGTATGCTGATTCCATTTTCAATGTGTTTCCTTGACTCTGACGAAAGCAAAGCCAAATACTCACCCCTATATGGACGGGGAAGCAAAGTGCGGATTTTGGTAGGTCGGCATTTTCAATCAGGAATGTTGCCATTCGAAAGAGCGTCCAAAAAAACTTGGTTGGGACACATTTATTTTAGAAATTAGCGACCTAACCAGAAGTGCACTTTTTGGTGGGCCTACCCTACCCCCCTCAGGAGCAGTTCTATGGTTATAATACCACGGAAGGCACAAAACCTATCCCAAACTAGGTTTTCTTGT
>NW_028146357.1:7500-10000 GCF_977016875.1 Pavona decussata
GTTATCCAAGTAGTAATGGTACAATCAAATAAACGATAACTGATTTAATGAGCCATTCGCAGTTTCACAGTACAAGTGCTTATACTTAGACATGCATGGCTTAATCTTTGAGACAAGCATATGACTACTGGCAGGATCAACCAGGTAACTATCCACCGCAGGGAACAGAAGTTCCTTGCTAAGCGGCCCCCCTCCGCAGAGGGAGAGCAAGCTTTCTTAGATTTTGCCTCCACGGGGGGAACCCATGAGCCAAACGGACCACACGGTCCCTCGGTCAAGGGAAACCCCGTCTTGTTTGCCACGTCTTTCTCACAACTGGACCCGTGCACAGTTCAGGCATACCTGTCAGACTCGCCAAGCGAGCTGAAGGAAGGCAAGAAAAGTGCTTCTGCGAAGGAAAATATCCTCCTGCTCTTTTGTCTCTATCATTAGCCAAAGGCTAGCGTACACAACTTCCATCTACACTCTGCCTGCCACTACAGTGACAATGCTTTCGGGCATCATCTTTTCCCTCCTTCGAAAGGAAAGCTACAAGCCCAACTTTCCTTGCCCGTTAGTCAATTCTGCCCTCTATTTCTCCGCCTTGCCGCCGTGGAACATAAGGGACAGGGTTTACTAGCCAGCTCCTCTCGGAACCTTTGCGACCAACCTGCCCACACTATAACCCCCAAACGCTAATAAGGAGACTGCATGATATGGTAGACAGAAAATAAAAACGCGAAAAAAATGAAATTTTGAAAATCGAACCCACAACCAGCCAAATCGTTTGTAAGTCATGCCAAATGACTGGTGACATCTTAAAAACCCATTGAAGCCACAACATCCCATAATTTCACGCTTTTAAAGATTTGTCACTATACGCACTGTAAGTACCTCACTAATTCTCACCTCAGATTTTACGGGAACATGTTCAAATTTTAACACGCCTCTCAGCACGACCAATTACATTAAAATTCATCGCAAAAGTCAGAATTCTCCAATTTTTGAAAAATTCACTATATTCACTGTAAGTACCTCGCTAGACAGTGGAGACCTCAGATTTTACGGGAACATGATCAACTTTCGACACACCTCTCAGCACGAGCAGTTACATAGAAATCCATCAGGAAAGTCGTGCTGTGAAGAGGTCTTTCGACTAAGAAAAATGGTGGTGTGAGGAGGAGTCACCTAAATCAGAGAAAAATACTCTTATAGGAGACTGCTACGAAAGACATTTCTGAGTCCACTGGCCCTAGTCCCCTAATAAGTGTATTTCTGTTTGTTTTAAGAAGGTCCTCCTGACATCACCAATCTTCTGTCTTCAATCCTAACCCCAACGTTAACCCTAACGCTAACCCTAACCCTACCTCCCTCAGGGGCAGTTCTATGGTTATGATCCCACGGTAGGCAGAAAAACTATCCCAATCTAGGTTTTCTTGTATGCTGACTCCATTTTAAATGCTTTTACTTGAGTCTGACAAAGGCAAAGCCAAATACTCACCCCTATATGGACGGGGAAGCAAAGTGCGGATTTTGGTAGGTCGGCATTTTCAATCAGGAATGTTGCCATTCGAAAGAGTGTCCAAAAAAACTTGGTTGGGACACATTTATTTTAGAAATTAGCGACCTAACCAGAAGTGCACTTTTTGGTGGGCCTACCCTACCCCCCTCAGGAGCAGTTCTATGGTTATAATACCACGGAAGGCACAAAACCTATCCCAAACTAGGTTTTCTTGTATGCTGATTCCATTTTCAATGTGTTTCCTTGACTCTGACGAAAGCAAAGCCAAATACTCACCCCTATATGGACGGGGAAGCAAAGTGCGGATTTTGGTAGGTCGGCATTTTCAATCAGGAATGTTGCCATTCGAAAGAGCGTCCAAAAAAACTTGGTTGGGACACATTTATTTTAGAAATTAGCGACCTAACCAGAAGTGCACTTTTTGGTGGGCCTACCCTACCCCCCTCAGGAGCAGTTCTATGGTTATAATACCACGGAAGGCACAAAACCTATCCCAAACTAGGTTTTCTTGTATGCTGATTCCATTTTCAATGTGTTTCCTTGACTCTGACGGAAGCAAAGTCAAATACTCACCTCTATATGGACGGGGAAGCAAAGTGCGGATTTTGGTAGGTCGCCATTTTCAATCGGGAATGTTGCCATTCGAAAGAGCGTCTAAAAGAACTTGGCTGGAACACATTTTTGCTATAAATTGTTGACCTAAGTATATAAGCAAGTATATAAGCAAATACTCGTTACATAGCATAAATAGCCTCTAAACACCCGAAAAACCTCTCCAAATATCATTTAAACCTTTTTCCTAACCCTAACACTTACCCTAACCCTAACCCTAACCCCATTTCAAACCCTAATTCTAAGTCAGAGGTCCTCCTCACACCACCAATTTTTTTGGTAGGTCAAAAGACCTCCCCACACCACAGAATTTTCGAAGTCGAGGTCCTTCTCATACCAAACAATTTTTCTAAGAGTTTTTCTAAAAATTTTGAGGACTTTTCACTT
>NW_028146358.1:7500-10000 GCF_977016875.1 Pavona decussata
TCTAAGTGAAAAGTCCTCAAAATTTTTAGAAAAACTCTTAGAAAAATTGTTTGGTATGAGAAGGACCTCGACTTCGAAAATTCTGTGGTGTGGGGAGGTCTTTTGACCTACCAAAAAAATTGGTGGTGTGAGGAGGACCTCTGACTTAGAATTAGGGTTTGAAATGGGGTTAGGGTTAGGGTTAGGGTAAGTGTTAGGGTTAGGAAAAAGGTTTAAATGATATTTGGAGAGGTTTTTCGGGTGTTTAGAGGCTATTTATGCTATGTAACGAGTATTTGCTTATATACTTGCTTATATACTTAGGTCAACAATTTATAGCAAAAATGTGTTCCAGCCAAGTTCTTTTAGACGCTCTTTCGAATGGCAACATTCCCGATTGAAAATGGCGACCTACCAAAATCCGCACTTTGCTTCCCCGTCCATATAGAGGTGAGTATTTGACTTTGCTTCCGTCAGAGTCAAGGAAACACATTGAAAATGGAATCAGCATACAAGAAAACCTAGTTTGGGATAGGTTTTGTGCCTTCCGTGGTATTATAACCATAGAACTGCTCCTGAGGGGGGTAGGGTAGGCCCACCAAAAAGTGCACTTCTGGTTAGGTCGCTAATTTCTAAAATAAATGTGTCCCAACCAAGTTTTTTTGGACGCTCTTTCGAATGGCAACATTCCTGATTGAAAATGCCGACCTACCAAAATCCGCACTTTGCTTCCCCGTCCATATAGGGGTGAGTATTTGGCTTTGCTTTCGTCAGAGTCAAGGAAACACATTGAAAATGGAATCAGCATACAAGAAAACCTAGTTTGGGATAGGTTTTGTGCCTTCCGTGGTATTATAACCATAGAACTGCTCCTGAGGGGGGTAGGGTAGGCCCACCAAAAAGTGCACTTCTGGTTAGGTCGCTAATTTCTAAAATAAATGTGTCCCAACCAAGTTTTTTTGGACGCTCTTTCGAATGGCAACATTCCTGATTGAAAATGCCGACCTACCAAAATCCGCACTTTGCTTCCCCGTCCATATAGGGGTGAGTATTTGGCTTTGCCTTTGTCAGACTCAAGTAAAAGCATTTAAAATGGAGTCAGCATACAAGAAAACCTAGATTGGGATAGTTTTTCTGCCTACCGTGGGATCATAACCATAGAACTGCCCCTGAGGGAGGTAGGGTTAGGGTTAGCGTTAGGGTTAACGTTGGGGTTAGGATTGAAGACAGAAGATTGGTGATGTCAGGAGGACCTTCTTAAAACAAACAGAAATACACTTATTAGGGGACTAGGGCCAGTGGACTCAGAAATGTCTTTCGTAGCAGTCTCCTATAAGAGTATTTTTCTCTGATTTAGGTGACTCCTCCTCACACCACCATTTTTCTTAGTCGAAAGACCTCTTCACAGCACGACTTTCCTGATGGATTTCTATGTAACTGCTCGTGCTGAGAGGTGTGTCGAAAGTTGATCATGTTCCCGTAAAATCTGAGGTCTCCACTGTCTAGCGAGGTACTTACAGTGAATATAGTGAATTTTTCAAAAATTGGAGAATTCTGACTTTTGCGATGAATTTTAATGTAATTGGTCGTGCTGAGAGGCGTGTTAAAATTTGAACATGTTCCCGTAAAATCTGAGGTGAGAATTAGTGAGGTACTTACAGTGCGTATAGTGACAAATCTTTAAAAGCGTGAAATTATGGGATGTTGTGGCTTCAATGGGTTTTTAAGATGTCACCAGTCATTTGGCATGACTTACAAACGATTTGGCTGGTTGTGGGTTCGATTTTCAAAATTTCATTTTTTTCGCGTTTTTATTTTCTGTCTACCATATCATGCAGTCTCCTTATTAGCGTTTGGGGGTTATAGTGTGGGCAGGTTGGTCGCAAAGGTTCCGAGAGGAGCTGGCTAGTAAACCCTGTCCCTTATGTTCCACGGCGGCAAGGCGGAGAAATAGAGGGCAGAATTGACTAACGGGCAAGGAAAGTTGGGCTTGTAGCTTTCCTTTCGAAGGAGGGAAAAGATGATGCCCGAAAGCATTGTCACTGTAGTGGCAGGCAGAGTGTAGATGGAAGTTGTGTACGCTAGCCTTTGGCTAATGATAGAGACAAAAGAGCAGGAGGATATTTTCCTTCGCAGAAGCACTTTTCTTGCCTTCCTTCAGCTCGCTTGGCGAGTCTGACAGGTATGCCTGAACTGTGCACGGGTCCAGTTGTGAGAAAGACGTGGCAAACAAGACGGGGTTTCCCTTGACCGAGGGACCGTGTGGTCCGTTTGGCTCATGGGTTCCCCCCGTGGAGGCAAAATCTAAGAAAGCTTGCTCTCCCTCTGCGGAGGGGGGCCGCTTAGCAAGGAACTTCTGTTCCCTGCGGTGGATAGTTACCTGGTTGATCCTGCCAGTAGTCATATGCTTGTCTCAAAGATTAAGCCATGCATGTCTAAGTATAAGCACTTGTACTGTGAAACTGCGAATGGCTCATTAAATCAGTTATCGTTTATTTGATTGTACCATTACTACTTGGAT
>NW_028146359.1:0-17500 GCF_977016875.1 Pavona decussata
CTTGACTGGAGAATGGCAAATCAAAAAAATTCAGTTAAGTCAACACAACAAGCCAATTCATACCCACCCCTCCCCCCCTCCAGCTTTGCACTCCTGACCCCTCTAATGCCATTGGTGCTCAAGGCCAGACCCTGGCCTGTTTGATAGCATAACAGGTGACGCGGCCCCCCCTCAAATTTATTCCAGCGCAAGGCGTCGAAGTTTCTTGGCTGTTTTCAGCCCACAGGCAGACTTCGTCTGCCTGTGAGCTGAAAACTATAGCCACCTTTTGGAAAATCAGCTCAGATAGCAAGCCCAAATAAGCCGCCTTGATGCAAATGGCCTCTGGCTGGTGTCAATTCACAGGGAAAGCAGTCAGCTGCAGCAAGGGGTAGCTACTGGAAAAATATTACCCTTTGCTAATTAGCAAGCCCAAATAAGCCGGCTTGATGCAAATGGCCTCTGGCTGGTGTCAATTCACAGGGAAAGCAGTCAGCTGCAGCAAGGCGTAGCAACTGGAAAAATATTACCCTTTGCTAATTAGCAAGCCCAAATTAGCCGGCTTGATGCAAATGGCCTCTGGCTGGTGTCAATTCACAGGGAAAGCAGTCAGCTGCAGCAAGGGGTAGCTACTGGAAAAATATTACCCTTTGCTATCTGAGCTGATTTTCCAAAAGGTGGCCACAAACTCAAAGGGCCACTTCTAGCAGTTACCCCTCCCCTAACACCCACCGCTGGCTGGACTTCTGTTTGAGCTACCCCAGAATACACTGGACAGTGAAAGGCTGCCTGACATTGATCTTTCACCCTAAAAGAAACCGACATGTTCTTTAGAGACCACAAAAAGAAGTCTCCTTGACTGGAGAATGGCAAATCAAAAAATTTCAGTTAAGTCAACACAACAAGCCAATTCATACCCACCCCTCCCCCCCTCCAGCTTTGCACTCCTGACCCCTCTAATGCCATTGGTGCTCAAGGCCAGACCCTGGCCTGTTTGATAGCATAACAGGTGACGCGGCCCCCCCTCAAATTTATTCCAGCGCAAGGCGTCGAAGTTTCTTGGCTGTTTTCAGCCCACAGGCAGACTTCGTCTGCCTGTGAGCTGAAAACTATAGCCACCTTTTGGAAAATCAGCTCAGATAGCAAGCCCAAATAAGCCGGCTTGATGCAAATGGCCTCTGGCTGGTGTCAATTCACAGGGAAAGCAGTCAGCTGCAGCAAGGGGTAGCTACTGGAAAAATATTACCCTTTGCTAATTAGCAAGCCCAAATAAGCCGGCTTGATGCAAATGGCCTCTGGCTGGTGTCAATTCACAGGGAAAGCAGTCAGCTGCAGCAAGGCGTAGCAACTGGAAAAATATTACCCTTTGCTAATTAGCAAGCCCAAATTAGCCGGCTTGATGCAAATGGCCTCTGGCTGGTGTCAATTCACAGGGAAAGCAGTCAGCTGCAGCAAGGGGTAGCTACTGGAAAAATATTACCCTTTGCTATCTGAGCTGATTTTCCAAAAGGTGGCCACAAACTCAAAGGGCCACTTCTAGCAGTTACCCCTCCCCTAACACCCACCGCTGGGTGGACTTCTGCTTGAGCTACCCCAGAATACACTGGACAGTGAAAGGCTGCCTAAAATTGATCTTTCACCCTAAAAGAAACCGACATGTTCTTTAGAGACCACAAAAAGAAGTCTCCTTAACTGGAGAATGGCAAATCAAAAAATTTCAGTTAAGTCAACACCACAAGCAAATTCATACCCACCCCTCCCCCCCTCCAGCTTTGCACTCCTGACCCCTCTAATGCCATTGGTTCACAAGGCCAGACCCTGGCCTGTTTGATGGCATAGCAGGTGACGCAGCCCCCTTCAAATTTATTCTAGCGCAAGGCGTCGAAGTTTCTTGGCTGTTTTCAGCTCACAGGCAGACTTTGTCTGCCTGTGAGCTGCAAACTATAGCCACCTTTTGGAAAATCAGCTCAGATAGCAAGCCCAAATAAGCCGGCTTGATGCAAATGGCCTCTGGCTGGTGTCAATTCACAGGGAAAGCAGTCAGCTGCAGCAAGGCGTAGCAACTGGAAAAATATTACCCTTTGCTAATTAGCAAGCCCAAATTAGCCGGCTTGATGCAAATGGCCTCTGGCTGGTGTCAATTCACAGGGAAAGCAGTCAGCTGCAGCAAGGGGTAGCTACTGGAAAAATATTACCCTTTGCTATCTGAGCTGATTTTCCAAAAGGTGGCCACAAACTCAAAGGGCCACTTCTAGCAGTTACCCCTCCCCTAACACCCACCGCTGGCTGGACTTCTGTTTGAGCTACCCCAGAATACACTGGACAGTGAAAGGCTGCCTGACATTGATCTTTCACCCTAAAAGAAACCGACATGTTCTTTAGAGACCACAAAAAGAAGTCTCCTTGACTGGAGAATGGCAAATCAAAAAAATTCAGTTAAGTCAACACAACAAGCCAATTCATACCCACCCCTCCCCCCCTCCAGCTTTGCACTCCTGACCCCTCTAATGCCATTGGTGCTCAAGGCCAGACCCTGGCCTGTTTGATAGCATAACAGGTGACGCGGCCCCCCCTCAAATTTATTCCAGCGCAAGGCGTCGAAGTTTCTTGGCTGTTTTCAGCCCACAGGCAGACTTCGTCTGCCTGTGAGCTGAAAACTATAGCCACCTTTTGGAAAATCAGCTCAGATAGCAAGCCCAAATAAGCCGGCTTGATGCAAATGGCCTCTGGCTGGTGTCAATTCACAGGGAAAGCAGTCAGCTGCAGCAAGGGGTAGCTACTGGAAAAATATTACCCTTTGCTAATTAGCAAGCCCAAATAAGCCGGCTTGATGCAAATGGCCTCTGGCTGGTGTCAATTCACAGGGAAAGCAGTCAGCTGCAGCAAGGCGTAGCAACTGGAAAAATATTACCCTTTGCTAATTAGCAAGCCCAAATTAGCCGGCTTGATGCAAATGGCCTCTGGCTGGTGTCAATTCACAGGGAAAGCAGTCAGCTGCAGCAAGGGGTAGCTACTGGAAAAATATTACCCTTTGCTATCTGAGCTGATTTTCCAAAAGGTGGCCACAAACTCAAAGGGCCACTTCTAGCAGTTACCCCTCCCCTAACACCCACCGCTGGGTGGACTTCTGCTTGAGCTACCCCAGAATACACTGGACAGTGAAAGGCTGCCTAAAATTGATCTTTCACCCTAAAAGAAACCGACATGTTCTTTAGAGACCACAAAAAGAAGTCTCCTTAACTGGAGAATGGCAAATCAAAAAATTTCAGTTAAGTCAACACCACAAGCAAATTCATACCCACCCCTCCCCCCCTCCAGCTTTGCACTCCTGACCCCTCTAATGCCATTGGTTCACAAGGCCAGACCCTGGCCTGTTTGATGGCATAGCAGGTGACGCAGCCCCCTTCAAATTTATTCTAGCGCAAGGCGTCGAAGTTTCTTGGCTGTTTTCAGCTCACAGGCAGACTTTGTCTGCCTGTGAGCTGCAAACTATAGCCACCTTTTGGAAAATCAGCTCAGATAGCAAGCCCAAATAAGCCGCCTTGATGCAAATGGCCTCTGGCTGGTGTCAATTCACAGGGAAAGCAGTCAGCTGCAGCAAGGCGTAGCAACTGGAAAAATATTACCCTTTGCTAATTAGCAAGCCCAAATTAGCCGGCTTGATGCAAATGGCCTCTGGCTGGTGTCAATTCACAGGGAAAGCAGTCAGCTGCAGCAAGGGGTAGCTACTGGAAAAATATTACCCTTTGCTATCTGAGCTGATTTTCCAAAAGGTGGCCACAAACTCAAAGGGCCACTTCTAGCAGTTACCCCTCCCCTAACACCCACCGCTGGCTGGACTTCTGTTTGAGCTACCCCAGAATACACTGGACAGTGAAAGGCTGCCTGACATTGATCTTTCACCCTAAAAGAAACCAACATGTTCTTTAGAGACCACAAAAAGAAGTCTCCTTGACTGGAGAATGGCAAATCAAAAAAATTCAGTTAAGTCAACACAACAAGCCAATTCATACCCACCCCTCCCCCCCTCCAGCTTTGCACTCCTGACCCCTCTAATGCCATTGGTGCTCAAGGCCAGACCCTGGCCTGTTTGATAGCATAACAGGTGACGCGGCCCCCCCTCAAATTTATTCCAGCGCAAGGCGTCGAAGTTTCTTGGCTGTTTTCAGCCCACAGGCAGACTTCGTCTGCCTGTGAGCTGAAAACTATAGCCACCTTTTGGAAAATCAGCTCAGATAGCAAGCCCAAATAAGCCGGCTTGATGCAAATGGC
This sequence comes from Pavona decussata, assembly GCF_977016875.1. Taxonomy (NCBI): domain Eukaryota; kingdom Metazoa; phylum Cnidaria; class Anthozoa; order Scleractinia; family Agariciidae; genus Pavona; species Pavona decussata. The sequence goes on from NW_028146359.1 coordinate 4,252, forward strand.
CTCTGGCTGGTGTCAATTCACAGGGAAAGCAGTCAGCTGCAGCAAGGGGTAGCTACTGGAAAAATATTACCCTTTGCTAATTAGCAAGCCCAAATAAGCCGGCTTGATGCAAATGGCCTCTGGCTGGTGTCAATTCACAGGGAAAGCAGTCAGCTGCAGCAAGGCGTAGCAACTGGAAAAATATTACCCTTTGCTAATTAGCAAGCCCAAATTAGCCGGCTTGATGCAAATGGCCTCTGGCTGGTGTCAATTCACAGGGAAAGCAGTCAGCTGCAGCAAGGGGTAGCTACTGGAAAAATATTACCCTTTGCTATCTGAGCTGATTTTCCAAAAGGTGGCCACAAACTCAAAGGGCCACTTCTAGCAGTTACCCCTCCCCTAACACCCACCGCTGGGTGGACTTCTGCTTGAGCTACCCCAGAATACACTGGACAGTGAAAGGCTGCCTAAAATTGATCTTTCACCCTAAAAGAAACCGACATGTTCTTTAGAGACCACAAAAAGAAGTCTCCTTAACTGGAGAATGGCAAATCAAAAAATTTCAGTTAAGTCAACACCACAAGCAAATTCATACCCACCCCTCCCCCCCTCCAGCTTTGCACTCATGACCCCTCTAATGCCATTGGTTCACAAGGCCAGACCCTGGCCTGTTTGATGGCATAGCAGGTGACGCAGCCCCCTTCAAATTTATTCTAGCGCAAGGCGTCGAAGTTTCTTGGCTGTTTTCAGCTCACAGGCAGACTTTGTCTGCCTGTGAGCTGCAAACTATAGCCACCTTTTGGAAAATCAGCTCAGATAGCAAGCCCAAATAAGCCGCCTTGATGCAAATGGCCTCTGGCTGGTGTCAATTCACAGGGAAAGCAGTCAGCTGCAGCAAGGCGTAGCAACTGGAAAAATATTACCCTTTGCTAATTAGCAAGCCCAAATTAGCCGGCTTGATGCAAATGGCCTCTGGCTGGTGTCAATTCACAGGGAAAGCAGTCAGCTGCAGCAAGGGGTAGCTACTGGAAAAATATTACCCTTTGCTATCTGAGCTGATTTTCCAAAAGGTGGCCACAAACTCAAAGGGCCACTTCTAGCAGTTACCCCTCCCCTAACACCCACCGCTGGCTGGACTTCTGTTTGAGCTACCCCAGAATACACTGGACAGTGAAAGGCTGCCTGACATTGATCTTTCACCCTAAAAGAAACCGACATGTTCTTTAGAGACCACAAAAAGAAGTCTCCTTGACTGGAGAATGGCAAATCAAAAAAATTCAGTTAAGTCAACACAACAAGCCAATTCATACCCACCCCTCCCCCCCTCCAGCTTTGCACTCCTGACCCCTCTAATGCCATTGGTGCTCAAGGCCAGACCCTGGCCTGTTTGATAGCATAACAGGTGACGCGGCCCCCCCTCAAATTTATTCCAGCGCAAGGCGTCGAAGTTTCTTGGCTGTTTTCAGCCCACAGGCAGACTTCGTCTGCCTGTGAGCTGAAAACTATAGCCACCTTTTGGAAAATCAGCTCAGATAGCAAGCCCAAATAAGCCGGCTTGATGCAAATGGCCTCTGGCTGGTGTCAATTCACAGGGAAAGCAGTCAGCTGCAGCAAGGGGTAGCTACTGGAAAAATATTACCCTTTGCTAATTAGCAAGCCCAAATAAGCCGGCTTGATGCAAATGGCCTCTGGCTGGTGTCAATTCACAGGGAAAGCAGTCAGCTGCAGCAAGGCGTAGCAACTGGAAAAATATTACCCTTTGCTAATTAGCAAGCCCAAATTAGCCGGCTTGATGCAAATGGCCTCTGGCTGGTGTCAATTCACAGGGAAAGCAGTCAGCTGCAGCAAGGGGTAGCTACTGGAAAAATATTACCCTTTGCTATCTGAGCTGATTTTCCAAAAGGTGGCCACAAACTCAAAGGGCCACTTCTAGCAGTTACCCCTCCCCTAACACCCACCGCTGGGTGGACTTCTGCTTGAGCTACCCCAGAATACACTGGACAGTGAAAGGCTGCCTAAAATTGATCTTTCACCCTAAAAGAAACCGACATGTTCTTTAGAGACCACAAAAAGAAGTCTCCTTAACTGGAGAATGGCAAATCAAAAAATTTCAGTTAAGTCAACACCACAAGCAAATTCATACCCACCCCTCCCCCCCTCCAGCTTTGCACTCCTGACCCCTCTAATGCCATTGGTTCACAAGGCCAGACCCTGGCCTGTTTGATGGCATAGCAGGTGACGCAGCCCCCTTCAAATTTATTCTAGCGCAAGGCGTCGAAGTTTCTTGGCTGTTTTCAGCTCACAGGCAGACTTTGTCTGCCTGTGAGCTGCAAACTATAGCCACCTTTTGGAAAATCAGCTCAGATAGCAAGCCCAAATAAGCCGGCTTGATGCAAATGGCCTCTGGCTGGTGTCAATTCACAGGGAAAGCAGTCAGCTGCAGCAAGGCGTAGCAACTGGAAAAATATTACCCTTTGCTAATTAGCAAGCCCAAATTAGCCGGCTTGATGCAAATGGCCTCTGGCTGGTGTCAATTCACAGGGAAAGCAGTCAGCTGCAGCAAGGGGTAGCTACTGGAAAAATATTACCCTTTGCTATCTGAGCTGATTTTCCAAAAGGTGGCCACAAACTCAAAGGGCCACTTCTAGCAGTTACCCCTCCCCTAACACCCACCGCTGGCTGGACTTCTGTTTGAGCTACCCCAGAATACACTGGACAGTGAAAGGCTGCCTGACATTGATCTTTCACCCTAAAAGAAACCGACATGTTCTTTAGAGACCACAAAAAGAAGTCTCCTTGACTGGAGAATGGCAAATCAAAAAAATTCAGTTAAGTCAACACAACAAGCCAATTCATACCCACCCCTCCCCCCCTCCAGCTTTGCACTCCTGACCCCTCTAATGCCATTGGTGCTCAAGGCCAGACCCTGGCCTGTTTGATAGCATAACAGGTGACGCGGCCCCCCCTCAAATTTATTCCAGCGCAAGGCGTCGAAGTTTCTTGGCTGTTTTCAGCCCACAGGCAGACTTCGTCTGCCTGTGAGCTGAAAACTATAGCCACCTTTTGGAAAATCAGCTCAGATAGCAAGCCCAAATAAGCCGGCTTGATGCAAATGGCCTCTGGCTGGTGTCAATTCACAGGGAAAGCAGTCAGCTGCAGCAAGGGGTAGCTACTGGAAAAATATTACCCTTTGCTAATTAGCAAGCCCAAATAAGCCGGCTTGATGCAAATGGCCTCTGGCTGGTGTCAATTCACAGGGAAAGCAGTCAGCTGCAGCAAGGCGTAGCAACTGGAAAAATATTACCCTTTGCTAATTAGCAAGCCCAAATTAGCCGGCTTGATGCAAATGGCCTCTGGCTGGTGTCAATTCACAGGGAAAGCAGTCAGCTGCAGCAAGGGGTAGCTACTGGAAAAATATTACCCTTTGCTATCTGAGCTGATTTTCCAAAAGGTGGCCACAAACTCAAAGGGCCACTTCTAGCAGTTACCCCTCCCCTAACACCCACCGCTGGGTGGACTTCTGCTTGAGCTACCCCAGAATACACTGGACAGTGAAAGGCTGCCTAAAATTGATCTTTCACCCTAAAAGAAACCGACATGTTCTTTAGAGACCACAAAAAGAAGTCTCCTTAACTGGAGAATGGCAAATCAAAAAATTTCAGTTAAGTCAACACCACAAGCAAATTCATACCCACCCCTCCCCCCCTCCAGCTTTGCACTCCTGACCCCTCTAATGCCATTGGTTCACAAGGCCAGACCCTGGCCTGTTTGATGGCATAGCAGGTGACGCAGCCCCCTTCAAATTTATTCTAGCGCAAGGCGTCGAAGTTTCTTGGCTGTTTTCAGCTCACAGGCAGACTTTGTCTGCCTGTGAGCTGCAAACTATAGCCACCTTTTGGAAAATCAGCTCAGATAGCAAGCCCAAATAAGCCGCCTTGATGCAAATGGCCTCTGGCTGGTGTCAATTCACAGGGAAAGCAGTCAGCTGCAGCAAGGCGTAGCAACTGGAAAAATATTACCCTTTGCTAATTAGCAAGCCCAAATTAGCCGGCTTGATGCAAATGGCCTCTGGCTGGTGTCAATTCACAGGGAAAGCAGTCAGCTGCAGCAAGGGGTAGCTACTGGAAAAATATTACCCTTTGCTATCTGAGCTGATTTTCCAAAAGGTGGCCACAAACTCAAAGGGCCACTTCTAGCAGTTACCCCTCCCCTAACACCCACCGCTGGCTGGACTTCTGTTTGAGCTACCCCAGAATACACTGGACAGTGAAAGGCTGCCTGACATTGATCTTTCACCCTAAAAGAAACCGACATGTTCTTTAGAGACCACAAAAAGAAGTCTCCTTGACTGGAGAATGGCAAATCAAAAAAATTCAGTTAAGTCAACACAACAAGCCAATTCATACCCACCCCTCCCCCCCTCCAGCTTTGCACTCCTGATCCCTCTAATGCCATTGGTGCTCAAGGCCAGACCCTGGCCTGTTTGATAGCATAACAGGTGACGCGGCCCCCCCTCAAATTTATTCCAGCGCAAGGCGTCGAAGTTTCTTGGCTGTTTTCAGCCCACAGGCAGACTTCGTCTGCCTGTGAGCTGAAAACTATAGCCACCTTTTGGAAAATCAGCTCAGATAGCAAGCCCAAATAAGCCGCCTTGATGCAAATGGCCTCTGGCTGGTGTCAATTCACAGGGAAAGCAGTCAGCTGCAGCAAGGGGTAGCTACTGGAAAAATATTACCCTTTGCTAATTAGCAAGCCCAAATAAGCCGCCTTGATGCAAATGGCCTCTGGCTGGTGTCAATTCACAGGGAAAGCAGTCAGCTGCAGCAAGGCGTAGCAACTGGAAAAATATTACCCTTTGCTAATTAGCAAGCCCAAATTAGCCGGCTTGATGCAAATGGCCTCTGGCTGGTGTCAATTCACAGGGAAAGCAGTCAGCTGCAGCAAGGGGTAGCTACTGGAAAAATATTACCCTTTGCTATCTGAGCTGATTTTCCAAAAGGTGGCCACAAACTCAAAGGGCCACTTCTAGCAGTTACCCCTCCCCTAACACCCACCGCTGGCTGGAGTTCTATTTGAGCTACCCCAGAATACACTGGACAGTGAAAGGCTGCCTGACATTGACCTTTCACCCTAAAAGAAACCGACATGTTCTTTAGAGACCACAAAAAGAAGTCTCCTTGACTGGAGAATGGCAAATCAAAAAAATTCAGTTAAGTCAACACAACAAGCCAGTTCATACCCACCCCTCCCCCCCTCCAGCTTTGCACTCCTGACCCCTCTAATGCCATTGGTTCTCAAGGCCAGACCCTGGCCTGTTTGATGGCATAGCAGGTGACGCAGCCCCCTTCAAATTTATTCCAGCGCAAGGCGTCGAAGTTTCTTGGCTGTTTTCAGCTCACAGGCAGAATTTGTCTGCCTGTGAGCTGCAAACTATAGCCACCTTTTGGAAAATCAGCTCAGATAGCAAGCCCAAATTAGCCGGCTTGATGCAAATGGCCTCTGGCTGGTGTCAATTCACAGGGAAAGCAGTCAGCTGCAGCAAGGGGTAGCTACTGGAAAAATATTACCCTTTGCTATCTGAGCTGATTTTCCAAAAGGTGGCCACAAACTCAAAGGGCCACTTCTAGCAGTTACCCCTCCCCTAACACCCACCGCTGGCTGGACTTCTGCTTGAGCTACCCCAGAATACACTGGACAGTGAAAGGCTGCCTGAAATTGATCTTTCACCCTAAAAGAAACCGACATGTTCTTTAGAGACCACAAAAAGAAGTCTCCTTGACTGGAGAATGGCAAATCAAAAAATTTCAGTTAAGTCAACACAACAAGCCAATTCATACCCACCCCTTCCCCCCTCCAGCTTTGCACTCCTGACCCCTTTAATGCCATTGGTTCTCAAGGCCAGACCCTGGCCTGTTTGATGGCATAGCAGGTGATGCGGCCCCCCCTCAAATTTATTCTAGCGCAAGGCGTCGAAGTTTCTTGGCTGTTTTCAGCCCACAGGCAGACTTCGTCTGCCTGTGAGCTGAAAACTATAGCCACCTTTTGGAAAATCAGCTCAGATAGCAAGCCCAAATAAGCCGCCTTGATGCAAATGGCCTCTGGCTGGTGTCAATTCACAGGGAAAGCAGTCAGCTGCAGCAAGGGGTAGCTACTGGAAAAGTATTACCCTTTGCTAATTAGCAAGCCCAAATAAGCCGGCTTGATGCAAATGGCCTCTGGCTGGTGTCAATTCACAGGGAAAGCAGTCAGCTGCAGCAAGGGGTAGCTACTGGAAAAATATTACCCTTTGCTATCTGAGCTGATTTTCCAAAAGGTGGCCACAAACTCAACGGGCCACTTCTTGCAGTTACCCCTCCCCTAACACCCACCGCTGGCTGGACTTCTGTTTGAGCTACCCCAGAATACACTGGACAGTGAAAGGCTGCCTGACATTGATCTTTCACCCTAAAAGAAACCGACATGTTCTTTAGAGACCACAAAAAGAAGTCTCCTTGACTGGAGAATGGCAAATCAAAAAAATTCAGTTAAGTCAACACAACAAGCCAATTCATACCCACCCCTCCCCCCCTCCAGCTTTGCACTCCTGACCCCTCTAATGCCATTGATTTTCAAGGCCAGACCCTGGCCTGTTTGATGGCATAGCAGGTGACGCGGCCCCCTCTCAAATTTATTCCAGCGCAAGGCGTCAAAGTTTCGTGGCTGTTTTCAGCTCACAGGCAGACTTCGTCTGCCTGTGAGCTGAAAACTATAGCCACCTTTTGGAAAATCAGCTCAGATATATATATATATATATATAGATATTTTGCGGCTTAGGATCGCGAATATCGTAAGACACAACTCTTTGAATAAACACATTACCTGCAGGGATAAACTGTGGAGAGCTTGTAGGCGGTTACACGTCGTATTTTCTTCGCCCTTCCAGCAGATACGATATCCCAGCCAGGGCAACAAACAACTTATTCCAGTAGTGCGGTTTTGTAGGTTCTGAAGTTTCGAAGTCGATCAAGCTACCCCAAAACGACACTAATGACGCGGTCGTGTGGTGGAATTCCTTGCAGTGTCCATACTAGGCAAAATACTCGTGGATAGAAGAACGAAGAAAAAGCCAGTGCGCATGATCATCGTTCCCCGCGAGGAGACGTGAGAGGTAATTTTAGCGCGGCCTCGTGTTTTGCTCGCTGTTCGCGAGAGAAGTAAGAAATTAGTCGTGGTCCAATTCTAACCTACTATATAGCTACTTTTTATAAAAGCTAGAAAAGGTAACGACAAGCTTGAAGGTAACGATTATACTTACAGTGCAAAAATAGAGAATTCATGGTCTTTTCATTGACTATGCATACTGAACCCTTTTTTCTCATGCGTGGAAGCGCGTGATATTCTCGCGCTGCGTGGTTAGGCGGCGAGAACGCTCGCGAACGAATACTCACATTCAATACTTTTTATTATTTCAATTTAATTCAGTTTAAACAAACGAAAAACTTTAACATACAATATTGAGGAAAACAAGAGTCACCTGCGCATGCAGCAGTCTTAGCTAGAATTTCTGTAAATCGGATAATTAAATTCATCGACGATGATTCAGTTTTCCGCTTTCACTTTCGCTCTACTAGCTAATTCAGTTCCTAATGACTGCTAAATTCTTCAGACATTACGATGTATTACAGCAATCTCAGTTAACTCTAAGAACCAAACACGGTTTCTACACTGAACCGAACTAACACTAACAATCACTCACGTTGTTTACACTGAATAAGTTCGCTTTAGTTGAGCTTCAGTTCTCGGTAGCCTTTCTGAAGGTTCCGCTTTACTTCCGCAACATGTCAAACAGAAAAGCTACGATGCCGCCAGCAAGTATTACTGCTATCGCCGCTTCGTCGAAATCAGTCAGCTTTTGAGCTTCCTTCAAACCAATGGCCTTCAGGTAGTAATTGCAGTAATCTTGACAGTTGTTGCAAAGTTTGAAGTAGCTTCCAAAATGCTTCATCACCGCCACTGCCTTTACAATCAAATCCTCGCCTTTTGCTTCGATTGTTCCGAGGAACTCCATCTTGGATTTCATGGATTTGTCCAACGATCTTGTCACGGGATAGATGTGATCCTTGCCGTCGACTGGTATGAGACCCAGCTCTACGGTGACGAAATGCTCATCATTTGTGGTGAGAACAATCGATTTGTGGGCTCCAAATTTGCTTTCCTGAATAGAGTAGACGTAGTAGGTCAGCTTTTCGTCTAGTTCAGGCAGCAATCCTTCCTTGTCAAGATCAATCAGTTGCTCCGCGTATACTCTCAAGTACTCTTCGGTTTCGAGCATCGGCTCTGCAAAGATATCGTTTTTTTTTGACATTGTGGCTTTGATTGCTTTAGAATTCTGCGGAATAAAATTTTCAGTTGTTGAGACTTGTCTGAATGTTAACCTCGCACTTATTCATTTATTTGATAGTTGACAAATAATAGTACACCTGGCGAAACCTTATTGGATGATCTTGTCCATCAAGATTTCTAAGAAGTATTGTTCCTCGCGAAGCGAGGGCCGAAGGCGAGGTTAATAAATTTGTCGGGCCGAGCCGGCTAAGCCGCGCGAATTCGAGCGAAAAATATCGAAGGAGAACGCAAGCCTAATTTCGTTTTTGCGTCCTGTGTCTTTTGAGTTGGTGTGCCTGTGTACGGCTATGCAGAACTTTTCGAGATTGCTGTAAGGACACCCAAATAGCCCCCCCGCTTGAGTTTTGCAGGGGCATGTGTCGGCCGGGAAACTGGTGCGAGCTTATGACGACTCTGACCTCGTTTTCGCGCTAGAGCCATCTATTTAGTCTCGTTTTCGTATAAGAGTCGCCCCCTCGTTTTCGCGCTAGAGCCATCTTTTAATGTTGCTAGCGGGTCGAGTTTCACGTTTTGCGTGCTTGTTTGGGAGTTTGACCTTTTCTTGGCGTTTGGTGTGCTTGCTTGTCGAATTCTGGACTGTGCTTCCTTGTTGTGTGGAGTGTTATCAGATAAGTTGTGTTGTTTACGCTTGAAGTTAGAGTTACTGGCATTTGCAATCTTGCGAAATTATTGCGAAAGCTTATCGATGTTCAGTTCCTTCGTTTCAACTGCAATGTTCATCAATATTCACTGGACGTGACTGGATGGAAATATCTCTGCAGAATCTTTTCCCTTTCTTCCAGAAATCTTTTTTGTGAAAGATTGCATTGAAGAACTAACACGTTTTGTGGCCGCGGTAAAATAATTTTCCGTGGGAAATAAATTCATCGAACAGCGCATCGGACAGCGCTGCACGCCCGTTGTACATTTCGTCGTGTCAGAAATAGATTCCAACCGCAAACTAGCCTGTGGAACTACGAAAAGACCCGGGCGAAAAGACTATTGTCATCAAAATCGTTGCTATGTTCAGAAACCTTTTACAATACGAGTAAAGACGGACTTTTCACCAGCCGATAATTCGCTATCCAGCGGAGAACATTTTATCCACTGGATAGAGTTATCCGCTCTCTGGATAACCTTGGCCCTGAGATGTCTTTCAAAACTGTATGCAAATTAGCTCGCTTCAGTTTGACATTTTTACGGCTTTATAGTCGCGTAAGTTTCGCGGCATTTTGGTAAAATACCTTTTGAGTAGAAGACCAAAATAGTACACTGGCCTGTAAGTTTCGTTTTTCTCAAAGATTGAAAGCGTCTTACCGAAAATGATGTGCATTATTTTAAAGTTCGACCGGCGGTGTCACGCAACAGACGGACCGAAAATACTTTCTATTATTTTTAAGTTCAACAACGTAGCCGCTGAAATGTAAAATTCAGCTTCGTTTATTGCAAATATTTCACCATGGTAGTTACACAATACGTACAGATATAAAAGGACGAAAGGGCTACCTGAAAAAAAGTCACGCAGCAGGCCGTACAATCGGACAACTTAAGGCTGTCGAACGCACTCTATAATCGTTGATTACTACTAGTTATATATGTTGATATATGTTTATATCTTTGAGGGTGTCCGCACAATGACGTCAGACTGCCTGGCGTTGTCTGGAGCAAAATTTGCATACATCGAAAAAAATATGCGTGCATGATCAAATTTCAACTGCAATGTTCATCAATATCCACTGGATACAGAACTATCTCTCCAGAATCTTTTCCCTTTCTTTTAGAAATCTTTTTTTGTGAAATAGCGCATTAAAGAAATTACACGCTTTGTGGCCGCGGTAAATAATTTTCCGTGGGAAATAAATTCATCGAACACGACAGCGCTGCACGCCCGTTGTACATTACGTCGCGACAGAAATAGATTTTCAACCGCAAACTAGCCCGTGGAAACTACGAAAACACTATGCTCATAAAAAAAAAATCTTATGCGCCTTTTAATCTCCTCGTTTGATGCTACAATACGAGTAAAGAGGGCTTTCCACCCAGCCCCAGCTTCGCGAGGTTTTGCGAGTCACGTATTTCTAGTTATGTAACAAACTTCCACTTTTTCTTGGAAAAGCGTGAATTAATTATTGCAACTGAGCGACGACTAGCTTTATGAGAAACCGTTGATGGATGAAATCAGGAGGTCGGAAAGGTTCCATTTTTACTAATACAAGGGTTATTCTAGAGTGAATGCCTACTTAGCCGTCGTTTCATTACACTTTTAAATTATCATGTTCATGTAAACATGCAATAAGTATCGCACTTGGCATAAATGACTGAATACAAATTTCTTTTGAGACATGATAAATAACGAGGAGTTTGTATGTCGTGGTCCCACCAGCACTGTACTGGCTATCAACAGCATGCGTACTTTGCCGTCTGCCTTTTTCAATGTCGAGAGAAACCTTGTTCGTGGGCCAGTATTTATTTGGAGTTTTGTAATCGCTCTGCTACAGTTTATATACTAAGTCCGCAGTCTAAGCGGGCTGCTATCTAATTTATTATTCTATGCAAAATAACTGGTCACCTGCCAGTTCTTACAAAAATATGAAGGAAAAAGAAATAGAAAGAGAACTGATGCTTGACTGTCACCCTGGAGGCTAATGGATTTTTCGCTCAAATTTCACTGAAATTGTGGAAAAACTTCAAAACATTTCAAGAAAACCACCTTGAATTGGTAAATGTGACTTGCAACAAATACTTAAAAAATTTGAAATTTTCCTTGTTATTGATTTCCTTGAAGCTTACAAGGTCTATTTTTAGAAAGTTTTCAACAGCAGAGGGTAGGTTTTAACGAAAGTTATTTATCTCAGCTTTTCGTTGCCTGGAATTTCCGTTATCTCACGTTTTAATGTTCTAGATGTACAAAACAACTCGCTATCTTTCATTTCTTGTGAATTGAAAACATCAAAAAAGGTAATAATCCTATTTGAAAGAATAATTGTTACCTGATCCCGTCATTTGAGGTAGGAAAACAGGTGTTGTGAGTCACGTGCAACTAACGTGACAGAAATTAACTTGTCACTTACTTGAAAAGAGATTCTGCGAAAGAATCGAAAGCTTGTAACGTTTTAAATTTTTAGATCCTGAAAGCTAATTTTGTTTTCCTGTAATAATTTTATATTTTTCCGCTGGCTGAAACACCAACTCTGAGCATCAAGGACATTCAAAATGGCAGCCCCTGATCTCTGTTTCTGTTTACTTTAATTTAAATACACAAACTGTCATGCGTGGGCAAACGCGATATTCTCGCGCTGCGTGGATAGTCAGCCTGCCAGACTGATCGAGAACGCGCGCGAACGAATACTCGCATTCAATACTTTTCATTGCTATGGATGTTTACAATCTGATTTAAATTAAACTAAGAAAAAAACTTAGCATTCAATAATAAGGAAGACAAGAGTCGCCTACACTAGAGTACTGTAAATCGGTTACTTAGCTGAAGATGGACGAACGATTCAGGTTTCCGCTTTCAATTTCGCTCTACTAATTCAGTTCTTAATGACTGTTCAATTCTTCAATTACAGCAATCTCAGTTGACAGTTAACTCTCAGAACCAAACACTTTCTCTACACTGAACCAAACTAACAAGAATCACATACGTTTTTCACTTTAGTTGAGCTTCAGTTCTCGATATCCTTTCTGAAGGTTCCGCTTTACTCAGTGCCGCAACATGGCAAACAGAAAAGCTACAGTAGCTGCAACTATTTCTGTTGTTGTAGCAGAAATTGTCATGCAGAACATCGAGGAACAAGCCCTAGCAACCTACAAACGGACACTACCGCTCTGGTTACGGTACGTAGACGACACCTTTACGGCAGTACACAAAGACGAAATCGACGATTTTCACGAACACCTTAACAGACAGAACGCTGACATACAATTTACTAAGGAGATCGAAGAAAATGGTAAAATACCTTTTCTAGACTGCTTAGTTACCCGTAACAACAACGACAACAAACTAAGTACTACGGTTTACAGGAAACCAACACATACTAATAGACTACAGGACCAGTCATCCTACAACCCTACTTCTCACAAAGCAACGACTATACAGACCTTAACAAGGCGAGCACAACTGGTTTGTGACTCACCTGACAGACTCGCAGACGAAAACAACTACTTAGACAACGTTTTCAACAAGAACAACTACAACAAGGACTTTGTTAGACGTAACACTTACAAGAACACTGAACCTAACGTCACAAACAACGACGCGACTCCCGTAACTACTGTAACTATACCTTACGTAAGGGGCACTTCTGAGACTATCGCACGGATTCTACAACCCTACAATATCCGTGTAGCTCACAAACCTATAACCACTTTACGACAACTACTGACGAAAGTAAAGGACAAAGACGAACCTAACCGCAGACAGGGAGCAGTTTACAAGATCAAATGCTGCGACTGCCAGGCCACTTATATTGGTGAGACCGGCAGAAATTTAAACGTACGACTGACTGAACACAAACGAGCAACTAGAAATGGTAATATCAACAATCACATTGCTGAGCACCATTTACAAACGAACCACAGAATCGACTGGGACTCTGCCAAGTGCATTACCTACTGTACAAATTACTATCAACGACTCACTTTGGAAAGCTGGTTTACTAACTTAGAACAAACGCCACTCAACCGTTGCCTACAACTACCTGCACCATAAAAACGACTTATTGACCACAACAACGAAACAAACAAACAATAGACATTTTACTAACAATAGACCCACGGACTTTTTGACTAACAAAAGACGGATCGAAACGCACCAATCACTTTTTACAGTCTTCACAGCCAATAACATCACGGCTTACTGACAAACGACCAATAACATCTGGACTTCGTTGACCAATCAGGTTAACAA
>NW_028146359.1:20000-21600 GCF_977016875.1 Pavona decussata
AAAGAAAAAAAAATACGATAATGAAAAAACTATGAATTGAAAAGATTCTCAAAAAAGTCTCTTTTTAAAAACGCTAAGTTTTACCGTGTCTCTGAAATGCTTTGATAAATTATTGTAGATTTTTCTTCCACGGAAGGCGAAAGCCCTTTGGCCACTCGCAAGCTCCAGGATCTACAATTTCTAAGCTAAAGAATCTGCATTCGGAAGTCTTTTTAGAAAAAACAAAACACAAATACGCGCGACACCCACGCATGTGTCTGACTAAAATAAAGACACATAACGACGAATGGCCCGTTTGTTTTCTTTTTTGCCGTTTTGGCGTGGTTTTGGTCTTTCAGGCCTGGTTATGGCCTTTCTGGCCTGTGTTTGGCCTTTTCTGACACTCTATATAACCTGACTTTTACCGAAAACTCGGAGATAATGAAAAATAATTGTCGTGTGAGTTTCTCGCCTAAATTAACTAAGCACCTTTCCCGCCTAATGACTAAAAAAGATTCGTTTCAGGTTGAGCTTTGTTGAGGATTAAAGAGTTAATACAGTCTTTTGTTGGCTTTGTTTATTTCAGCGCTCGGACTAAGAATGTTCCGGTTCATAAATTCCTTGCTCCTAAATTGTGCGTGTTTAAACACACACACACAGATTTCACAATGTGTATATCTTAATAGAGTCGATGATGTTTGATGTTAATGGCTGTCCACCTTTACTTACGTTAACAAGGGTCAATGCGCTTTTGGTTTCAGATCAGAGATATAAGCTCTTGTGCAACCTCTCTTCACGGTCCGTTAGCCACTAATTATGCAGAAGCAGTGACTTAAACCAAAACCTACATTTGCATAAAAACTCTACGGAAAAAGCCAATTAACTTATCATAAACAATAGACAGCTTAAGTTGGTAGAAATAATCAATTAAAACACAATCAAAACACGCGACTACTAAATGCTTGCTATTAAACAACGCTCATTTCTTGAGAGACCTAAAAAGAACTTTATTGCCTTTAAATAGAGAATAAAAAAAAATATAAAATTGTTTAACTACCAGAGATTTTGAAGGAATTAAGGTAACTCTCAACTCTATATCCGAATCGCCGAGTTTGCTTTCGTATGTTTATAAAAGTCATCTGTTCCTATACCTCAGAACGGGTTATGTCTGATTTAATTGTTGCTTTTTTAAGGGAATATATTGGTTCCATTACGGCAACTTAATGTGGACAGCGGTATCGTTATCTGTAAACGTTTTTACCACGATGTCTAATTGGCGGCAAGAAAATTAAGGATAATTCAAACAGCGAATTTCAACTCTAACCTTAACAAAACACCTATTGACACGAACGAATATTTTCTATAAATGAACGCAAAAGGTGTATTTCTGTTTTTGCTGACCTTGCCTCCTCTTCCTCCTCTTCCTCCTCCTCCTCCTCCTCCTCCACCTCCTCCTCCTCCTCCTCCTCCTCCTCAGGAGGAGGAAAAACAATAAAATTGAGGAGGAGGGGGAGGAGGAGGAGGAGGAGGAGGAGGAGGAGGTGGAGGAGGTGGAGGAGGTGGAGGAGGAGGAGGAGGAGGAGGAAGAGGAGGAAGAGGAGGAAGAGGAGGAAGAGGAGGA
>NW_028146360.1:0-13822 GCF_977016875.1 Pavona decussata
GACGTGTTCGTTTCTTTACTGACGGGAGGAGGCAAAGGCTTATAATATGAATTGGCTACCATTAGTGTAAGATCATTTTCGAGAGGACACCTCGAGGTAGATTGCCCTAGTTATCTATCTCCAAGTGCTCTTATGCCAAGAAACGCTGAAGTCGTACGCTGTATTTTAAATTTTGCTGACGGTGCAGAACCAAGAAATCGCTCGCCAGTCCCCAGACTCCCTTTGGGGGCGGGGTCTGGGGACGAGCCGATATAGTACAAGGAAGCTTGGGACGATTTACTACTCATCCTAACAACATGCACAAAATCTCTTTTTAATTTTAATCAACTCCTCCATAGACAGCACGCATTTTCATTGAAGTGCTTGTCAACTTGCACTAATTTGCACTGTTGAGCCCGTTTACACGTACTATTTGCGTTTACACATAACTAGCTAAACCGCTTCCCGTTGAAGCGGTTCAGCTCTTTACACACAATGCACACGAGAGCATACATTTACATTACACAAACTACACTATAACATTTATGGTAAAAATTTGCTCTACTAAAGGCCCGTTTGCACATAGCGCTTGAAGCACTTCCACGTAACCGGCTTGGGTAAACCACCTTCAGGATGTGACGGTTCAAAGGCGGTTGTGGCACGCTCGGCACTGAATTAGCCATGCATCCAGCCAAAACAATGGTGTATACGCAATCAAGTGTGCAGTAGAATGTGCTGCGTAGACAATAATTAGTCATCGAGTATGCAAACATCGACATAATCATGGGGATACATGATAAAAGTTGACTGCGACCACCAAAAACAAGACTAAAAAGCTAGTAGTGTGGGGCATTTCTGGCAACAGCTCATGCACAATAATATTATATCACTACACACGTGGTCATCGTAGAGTCCGAATTTTTGGTATAGTTGAAGCTAACTGTTAAACACTAGTGATAGCAAAGAGCTTTAAGGAGTTCATGTACAGGAGATGATAAGCAATTCTGAGAGTTGATTCTGACAAGGATAAGCTGGGCAATAGTTAGTCAGGCTGGCCAGGCCCTTCACAAGAGGAAGAAGTAGTAGTAACACCATGCTTTATACTTGTATACTGGACCAGTCATTCGGTGAACGTACATGATAGTGATCAAGTTCAGATTGTGGATCTGGAAGCCGACAAAGCATTTGTGAGACAAACTGCGGCAAGGCAGTGGATGCAGTTTTGATTGTTACAACCAATTCTCTAATGATGAAGTGTTTTGTGCATGGCTTCAAACACAAGAACTAGAGAAACCTTTGAGAGAATTTTACTTCTTTGGAAAGCTGCAGGTCCTTGACAAGTTGGTAAGGGTGGTGATATACATACTAATTAGGCAAGCTTCATCATCAAATGGCAATGGGTCACATATACTATCAGTATGCGTATGACCACTGTACTATTTGTAAACCTGCCTTTTGTTTCCTACGCTGCAGCGGAGAGAAGGTTTTTAAGAATCATCTAAAAAGATAATGATATTGTTCCTCATGAGCATAGAAATAGGGAACGTCTTCCATCCAATGCTTTCAGTTTTGAGACAATTTGGACTATCAGTTCTATCGTGAACCATGCCACTGTATTTGGTTTCCCACAGCCGGATGCAAGGAGTGGAAGGGCTTCTGTAGCACCAGTGTACCCTCCCGCTAGCAAAGGCTACAACACAGTACACCACAAATACGTTGAGGCTTGCAATGCTTCAAGGAAGCAAGTTGCCAAGTACCATGCTTTCTGTCAGATTTGGTTGCAGTGTGTGCCTCACATTCAGGGGCTGGCTTGTGAGACTACACATTTGACTTTGTTCAAATGCTGCATATCTCTTAACATGCACAGCAGGTTGGACCACTATATTTCAAGGTATAGTCTATTTGGTATATACAATGATGCAAACAAGCAGCAATGGAAATACCTGCTCAGGGAGTCCAGTGGCAGATTTAGAGAAGTGAAAAGGTGGGACCTACCTGTCAATTTACACGTTCTTGCCCATTTACGTATGAGAAATGGAGTTGCGCATGCGCAAAAATCAAATTGTTACTGGGGCTAGCGGCGCGAAACAGCTGTTGAGTCTCTGCGACCATGACATCCTGTGAATCACAAAGATCAAGTGACGATATTCGCTGGAGTATCGTGTGGCAGAGACATGCTCTTGGCTGTACCCATCAATCAATAGCTACTGTGAACGTTGACGTTTCCACCGTGCGACGAATCCTCGACATATTTTCTGTTACAGGCACAGTGTCTAAGAAGACATACCCTACAGAGAAAGCCTACAGAAAAATCAGTGAGCCAGTGCAGCTTTCCATTCTCCACCTTTTGCTTGAAAAGCCTGGTATTTATCTGCATGAAATTACTGCTGATATCAAATGTACTCTGGGACTAGATCTCACTGAAGTGCTGTGTGCAAATTTCTAAGTAAGATTGGGTTTACACGTCAACGATTGGCTACCTATGCTCTACAACGAGATGAGGACCTTCGTCATCAGTATGTTGCTGATGTATCCTTGTATACACAGGATATGCTTGTCTTTATAGATGAGACTGGAACCAGTCGTACAGACACTGTTAGAAAATTTGGTTACAGTCTTGGAGGAAAGCCTGTAAGAGCACAGAAATTGTTCGTATAGAGCATGTATCAGCAATAGCTGCCATATCAACCAGAGGATTGATGGCATTAAAAATAGTACGAGGGGGTGTTGATGTTGACATGTTCTATGACTTCGTGTACACTGAACTTTTGCCAAAGCTTATGCCCTTCAATGGCAGCAATCGTAACAGTGTGCTCCTCCTAGACAATTGCTCAATTCATCACGTACCACAAGTTCAACAAGTGTATAGAAATGCTCAAGTCTTGACACACTACTTACCTCCCTATTCGCCTGACTATAATCCGATAGATCTGGCATTTTCGAAAGTGAAGTACTTGCTGAAAGCAATGGAAGCAGATATGCAGGCACTACAAGACATTGACACAATACTCTTTGCTGCATTCTCCCAAATAACTGCAGCTGACTGCTGTGCATGGATCAGTAGTATTGGCATTTACTAGAATGATTTACAAATTTGTTTAGACTCTAGTGTGTATAGGTAACTATGACTGTGTGTGCATATATACATGTATGTACACGTTTGTGAACATTATTTATATTGCATCATACTGTTACACTACAGTTTCTTCAAACCACTAAGATGATAATATCTTTTTGTTCTTCAAATTCCATCTGTGTTCTTTTTCTTCAAATTCCTTCTGTGTTCTTTCAAACAGTTGCTTGAGCGTCCCCAATTGATCCAATGATTTGCCACAGATTTCAGCAGCCTTTCCAGGTGATACACCAACTGCCTCTCGACTCTGAGTTATTGTTTGTTGAATATGTGATGTTTGAACAACGGTATGACTTGTGTAATTACTCGTAGCTGCTTTCATAATAGCAGTCGCTGTATGCATGATAGTATCTTTGAATGCATCCGTTTGTTTTCACTTAGGAGTAACTCCTGTAATCAGGGGAACTTGAGGTGTGTCTTAAACTTGCATGGATACCCGTCACTATCATTCGAGCCCACAGACGGTATTGGGTGTCATTCAGTTCCAACTCGTCTTTATTCAGCTCCTGTAGCTCTTTAGCAAGGTCTTCCACACGCTGCTTTTTCTCCTCGCGTTTTGTCACATGCTCCTCACCCTTCTTTCTCCTCTTTGAACTTCGAGAGGGAGTGCTTTCAATATGACACTCATCTTCACGGCCATCACACCATAACATTATTTGCTTGTCACACACAGCGTAGAGTACGTTCATTGAGATCTTCTTCATTACATATCCAATGTTTGGCTGCTTGGAGAAAGTAGCCAACCGCAAATTTGGTCGTCTGTGGTACACTTTCTTCTAGCTCCTCCATTAACCTCACTATTAGTTCAGTAATTGAATTAAATCGACCATGAAAGCACTTTAATTCTCTGACAATAATGTCCTTCTTACAAATTGGATTTATTATCTTGACTCTGTACGAATAATGAGCCTGCCTTGGATTTGCATCACTACTTAGTTGTTGATTAGTAGTGGCCGGTAATAGTCCAGTCTGACACAAAAAAAGGAAATCATGGCATAGTGAGCTTCACTTACAATAAGTTGTGTGCGCATGCGTGTTTTCAGTTGCGCCATGCGTTCAGAATGATTGAATGAGAAGTTTTTGCGAGTCACTAAAGTGGAATAATCAGACGATAGAGAATAGTCAGAACTAAGATAGTGTACTATACGATCGCCTACTAACATGGTCCTTCGAACCGGATCCTTCGAAATTTGATGAGGATACGAGATAGGCGAAGAACGGCACTCGATAGACGGTCAACAAAGCTCTCTAATAAGACGAAATCGGAAGCAGCTACTCATCAGAATATCGTACTTCAGAAGTACATTTAAACAATGGGAAGCGAAGCAGAGATAGGCGCAGCTCTGATCAGGAAACGAAAGATTAGAGGCGGTCACAGAGGCTCCGCAACAAAAACGATGAACGCTATTGACGCTCTGGTGGCCAAAGAAGAACCAGACGAAATCCGCTTGGCACAACTCAAGTTGATTCTTGAAGAAAAGATCAACACTCTGACAAGATTGGACTCTGAGATACTAGACATCACTGAAGATGATAACGTGGAGGTAGAGATACAGGAAGCTGATGAATTTAAGGAGCGTGTATATGGGGTGATTGTTAGACTTGGAAATCGCACATCACTAGACCTGTCACCCCTCCAGTCACCACATCAGTTGTTACTCTGCCTGTGACACGTCCAGTTGATGCACCAGTTGTGATTACAACAGCACCTGCTACCGGCGCACCAGTTACTACCGAACCAGAAGTCACCACTCAAACAGTTTCGAGAGATACAGTCACGACCCGAGCTGCGGAGACCTCCACAGTTACGCCGACCACAGCAGTGATGACTCCCATCCCCACACCAGCCGTTGTTGGAGTGCGACTACCCAAGCTCACGATCCAGCCTTTTGATGGTAACATGACCCTGTGGACATCGTTCTGGGACTCATTTGGCTCGGCGATTCATCAAAACCCAGGTTTGAATGAAAGTAGACAAGTTTAACTACCTTCGATCATTGCTGAGGGGATCTGCTCGAGATGCTATTTCGGGGTTGATGCTGACTGAGGCCAACTATGCGGAAGCAATTTCTGTCCTCAAACGCCGCTTTGGGAACAAGCAGCACATAATAACAAAGCGTATGGATGTTCTCATGAATGCTGATGCTGTGACATCCCCCCACAATGTGCCGGCCTTACGTCACTTTCATGATGTTGTTGAGTTGAATGTACGAAGTCTGAAAGCACTAGGTGTTGCAGCAGAAACCTATGGAAGTTTACTAGCTACTGTCCTGATGAATAAACTACCAAACGACTTGCGCCTGATCACTAGCCGTAAGATCGGAGAGGCAGATTGGCAACTGGACACCATCATGACCGAACTGCTGCAAGAGATTGAGGCCCGTGAACGAGCACGCCCACAGCCCACTTCTGTTCAGAGCAACCTAAAGAGAGGTGGAGGAAAGACGCCACCAACAGCTGCTACCCTGCTCCTCGGAGAAAAACCACAATGTTGTTATTGCAATCATAGCCACGTGCCTGAGAGATGTGACCAAGTCAACAACCCCCAAGAGCGCAAGTTAGCTCTAATGAAACATGGCAGGTGTTTGTATGTTTGCGAAGGGGGCACCTTAGCCGCCAGTGTCGTTCCAAGCTACGTTGTGCTACATGTGGAGGGAGGCATCATTCTTCGATATGTGCTGTGACCCCTCATAGAGAAAGGGAGCCACCCACGACTGCACTCAACCCAGCAGCACCCACTTTTCAACCCCCTACGACCACGTCCACACTTCTTGGCAATGCAAGGGGGCCAGTGCTGCTTCAAACTACGAGAGTAAGACTGTTCAATCCCAGCAACCCTAGGAGGTCGATCGAAGTGAGAGCTATCCTAGACACTGGCAGTCAACAATCCTACACAACTGAGAAGGTAAAGGATGCTCTGTTGCTCAATTGTCATGAAAAGCGAACAATGTCTGTTGTGACGTTTGGAGAGAGCAACAAGAAGACACAAATCTATGACGTCATCAGGGAAGGAGTTACGACAAGGGATGGCCAGCAGCAAGAGATGGAGTTTGTGTGTACTTCATTGATTTGTCAACCATTGACAGCGCAGCCCATTGATCTGTGCATGGAGAGATATCGACATTTGGCTGGCCTGGAGCTCGCAGATGCTGGTCAAGGAAAAGACGATCTGATGGAGTGGATCTTCTGATCGGTTCTGACTGTTACTGGTTGTTTGTCACTGGTGAGACCAGGAGAGGTGAGGATGGTCCCGTAGCTGTACACACCAAGCTTGGTTGGGTATTATTCGGAATGTTGTCGATCGAGGGAGAGTGCCCGACATCCCACAACTTTCTCACCACACATGTGCTTAGAGTTGACGCTACCCCATCCACCCAAGATCCTCTAGATGAAATCTTGCACTCCTTTTGGAAGTTGGAATCCCTGGGTATTGACTCAAAGATCGACTCCGTCCTGGAAGAGTTTACTCAGACAGTGCAATTCAAGAATGGTCGATATGAGGTATCCCTTCCATGGAAGAACCTGCACCCAACTCTGCCGGACAACTACCAGTTGAGTAAACGACGACTAGAGGGTCTCGTCAAGCATCTCAGACTTGATCCAGAAGTGTTGAGGGAGTACGACTCGATTATTAACAGCCAACGGAACCATGGCATCGTAGAAGAGATTAATCTGCAAGAAGAGCCAGCCAGTGGTCAGAAACACTACTTACCTCACCACGCTGTTGTGAGTGAGAAGAGATAAATCCACTACCAAAGTGCGTGTTGTGTATGACGCTTCTGCCTGCTCGACAGGGTGTTCACTGAATGAATGCTTACACAAGGGCCCCCCCCCCAAGTTTGACCAAAAGATTTTGGATATCTTGATCAGATTTCGCACCTACAAGATTGCGTTAACAGCAGACATTGAGAAAGCGTTTCTGATGGTATCAGTACAAGAATCTGATCGAGATGTGCTGAGGTTCCTGTGGTTCGATGTTCACAGTGAGAATCGCAAGATGATTTGTCTCCGGTGTACCCAAGTGGTGTTTGGCGTCTCATGCAGCCCTTTCTTACTGAATGCTACGCTGCGGCACCATCTTGACAAGTACATCGCTTCACACCCTAAAACAGTGCACAAGCTGACTGCATCCTTCTATGTGGATGATGTAATCACTGGAGCTAATGATGAGGAAGAAGCATACCAGCTCTATCTTGAGTCAAAGAGTATCTTTAAAGAAGGTGGATTTAACCTCCGCAAATTCGTAACCAATGTCGATACCTTGCAGCAGAAGATTGCGGAGAAAGTAGGTTCTGTCCACTTCTCCATTGATGATCAGTCATTGGTTGGTCCTTCAGATGAAACCTATGCTAAGGCGACATTGGTCACAGCGCAACCTCTACACTCAGGTGAACAGAAGATTCTTGGTGTCTGCTGGAATGTGGACGACGACCAGCTACATTTTGGATTTGCGGATATAGCTCACCAAGCCAGACAAGTGGAACCGACTAAAAGAAACGTGGTGAGCATAGTGGGGCGCTTCTACGATCCATTGTGATTTCTGGCTCCTATCGTCATCAGCTTTAAGATTCTGTTTCAAGAACTGTGTGAGAAGGGAAGGACTGGGACCAACTACTCACACCAAAACTACTGGCCAAGTGGAAAGAGCTGATAGAGGAGCTGGAGCGCTGCCCAGTGATGTCTCTACCCAGGTGTGTCTTGAATGGATCCCCCCACTGAAGGTGTTAGTTACTCCTTGCATGGATTTTGTGATGCTTCAAAGCATGCTTATGCAGCAGTTGTTTATCTGGTAATTAAGAGCCCTACAGAGCAGATTGTGAGATTCATTGTATCAAAAACCAGAGTAGCCCCGCTAAAGCCTCAGACAATACCCAGGCTTGAGTTACTGTCTGCGCTGTTGCTAGCCAGACTTATGAAGAGTGTAGCCACAAGCATGGGATCAGAGTTGCAGTTACAGAAACCTACCAGCTATACTGACCCTGAAGTGGCATTGTATTGGATTCGTGGGGTTGACCGTGTTTGGAAACAGTTCGTACAACACCAAGTGCTCGAAATCAGAAATCTCCTCCCAAGCGTTAGCTGGCGTCATTGCCCGGGTGTTGATAACCCTGCTGACTTACCGTCCAGAGGTGCCAAACCAGTTGATCTAGCCAAGAACGAGTTGTGGATAATGGGCCCTCAGTGGGTAGGAGATGCACCTGATGAAGAACCCCAATTTGAGATGCCAAGTGAGCGCTCGATTGAACTGCGAGCAAGGGATCGTCCAGTCGTGCTGAGAGTGACTGCGACCAATGAGCTGAATATCGAATGACTGATTGAGTGCCAACGATATAGCTCACTACCAAGACTTTTGAGGGTCACAGCTCGAGTGTTGGAGTTTGTCCACAAACTCAAATCGAAGTCCAGGAGTGCTGTGGAAGCATCTGAAGAAGCAAACTACACTCAGAGAGCTGAACTACTTTGGATTCAGGCTGCTCAAGCGAAGCTTTTGGAAGATCCTCACTTTGAGAATTTGATGGGACAGTTTCGTCTCTTCCTGGACGAGAATGGTATCTGGAGATGTGGTGGATGTCTGTCTATGGCGGAGCTACCCTATGGGGTGAAACACCCGATCCTGTTGCCACGGCAACACCACCTTACCACATTGATCGTAAGACGTGCACACTCGAGAGTTCTTCACAACGGAGTTAAAGAAACACTCATTGAAGTTAGATCTAAGTTCTGGATCGTCAAGGGACGAGCATTCGTGAAGAAGTGCCTTCACCACTGTGTTACTTGCAAACAGTTCGAAGGGAGACCTCTTGTAGGACCCACCCCTCCTCCTCTGCCTGAATTCAGAGTGTCGCAAGAACCTCCCTTTACTTTCACGGGAGTGGATTTTGCAGGACCCCTCTATATCAAGTTTGGAAGCACAGCCTCAGAGAGTAAGGTATGGGTATGTCTATACACATGTTGTGTGACCAGAGCCATGCATCTCGAGATAGTGCCCGATTTAACAACTGCAGCATTTCTACGATGTTTGAAGAGATTCACAGCTCGGAGGGGTCTACCTAGACGATTTGTGTCTGATAATGGCAAAACTGTCAAGGCTGCTTCGAAGACGACTGCAGCAATGATGCGACACGAGCAGGTACAACAGCACCTTTCTGAGGTGGGTGTACAGTGGACCTTTAATCTGGCAAAGGCTCCATGGTGGGGTGGTGTGTTTGAGTGCATGATAAGGATGACGAAACGTTACCTGAAGAAGATTGTAGGGAGAGCTAGACTCTCTCTGGACGAGCTCACCACCCTGATTACAGAAATAGAAAGAGTGATCAATTCTAGACCAATCTCGTACGTGTCTTCTGATGATACTGAGGAACCACTGACACCTGCTCACTTACTGTGTGGCAGGAGACTTCTCAGTCTTCCTGATTCGATTTGTTATACTGACGAGGAGGAGGAGTATGGTGTTAGCCGGGAACACGTAACAAGAAGACTAGTGCACCTCAACAAACTTCTGAGTGACTTCTGGAATAGGTGGCAATCGGAATACCTCCTGGAACTTCGAGATAGTCACAGATATGGGGGTAAAACGTCGGACAGCAATTCTGTACATCCTGGAGATATTGTGCTGGTGCACGATACTGCCCTGAGAGGTTTCTGGAAACTAGCCCGAATCTCCAAACTCATATCAGTAACTGATGGACGTGTACGTGGTGCTGTACTGAGAGTGGCTTCCCCAGACAAGAAGACTCACACTCTGAAGTGCCCACTTCAGCGTTTGTACCCACTGGAATTGCCGGATCATAGCACCTCATCCGACAAGAGAATTGAAGAATCGGTTAACGAGCCTGAACCAGAAACTCAAAGTGCTGATGGTGCAGTAGAAGTCGAAGCTGTTGAGCAAGCCGGTCGACCCAAGAGGTCTGCAGCAAAGAAGGCCCGAGACTATGCAAGAGCTGTCGCGATCCTTGAAGGGGATAGGATCAGGACTAAAGAACTTGGACTCATGTATGTTGAACTGTAGTGTTACTGTTCTTATGCTGTCATCCTAATTAAACATTTGGTTTTGTGAGCTCCCGTTGACCATTGCTGGTCAACCCGGGGGAGTGTGTTAGAGATACTTATCTTGTCATCTGGTTATGGTCGTTATTTTAAGTTGTGTGCGCATGCATGTTTTCAGTTGTGCCATGCGTTCAGAATGATTGAATGAGAAGTTTTCGTGAGTCACTAGAGTGGAATAATCAGACGATAGAGAGTAGTCAGAACTAAGATAGTGCATTATACGATCGCCTACTAACAGCGCTGAATTAGCCATGCATAAGTAGAGTCTACAGCTAGATTCTAGAACAAGGCGTATACACAAGTGTGCAGTAGAATGCATTGCGTCAACAATAATTAGCCACTGAGTACGAAAAAAAATCGACAAAATTATGGAGATACATGATAAAACTCGACCACGATCACCAATATTAAACAAGAGCTGTATACGTAGATCTATATGAAAAAGTCAAAACACACCCAGGGTAATGCTAGGAGGAATACTAACCCTGTACAGAATTGTACAGCTAATGTAGTTTGATATAGGCGTAGTCCACAAGTACAGCGGATCCCGTATAATGAAATGGAGCAGAGTTCGTTTGAAAGTTTGAAGTCAAGGCTTGGCTCGATGCGTCTACGAATGAAGTTGATGAGCTCCATAGACGTGTAGACCTACGAACATAAGTCAAATCGACAACTCCCGGCTGGCTCCGTATACGTGAAGGAAAGACGCCGCACAGCGAGGGCTAACTCAGCTAACGGCTAAGAAAGAAGCCAAGTGATTGCGCCATGCACACGGCGATCGAGATTCTGTGACTTAGACTGCACCCCCAATATGCCTCCTAGGTAATGGTCATCGCATTAACTGAATGTGTTTGAGCGAAATCTGTCAGTTGAAAACCTTTGGAGTCCAGCAAAGACCCGATCGGCAAGTTCAATTTGTTGCACACACATCGTATGCTAGCATTAGAGTGAGGACAAACATACAGACAGACAGACAAAGTAACTACAGTAACGCTCGTGCTCATGCGCGCTGAGCGTTAAAAATGGTCTCATTCCCAGTGTGTAGCAAGATGACGACATTATAATAATATTATGATGACAGCATATACAGAAGTACATGTATATTAGTATATTTCCTTCTCCTTCAGGGCTCACAGAGTCACCCATTCCAAACAAACGGAAAAGGCTATCGAATACTATGGACTCAAGGGAATTCGACTGTTCTGAGTCGACACGACAGTAACGAACACCCTTTTGCTTGTGTCTGAACCCGCACCAATGCCATCACCGACACTGAAGCTCAGGCATGCAAGCATGCACTCTCTCACTCCAGCTCTCGAGGTTGGCTGCCTATGCGCAATTCTGTTATCGTACCCGGAAACAGGCAGGGACTTGGAAATGTACAGTACATACATACATACATACATAGGTACAGTCATTTTCGCTATATGTTACTCTTGTATTCGGGGCTCGCTCAGGCTCACCCCGAATTATTGTCATTAAAAATGACCAGTTTTCAAGTAATCATTACATGGTGCTACATGTACCTAGTATGGGCTTTGATATCATCCTTACCAGCCAGGATATGCTAGAAACACTTGCATAGAAGGTCAGGTACAGGAAGCTATTGGGCTTGAGGAATGGAGAGATGAGGCTGTGGCTGCTCACAGAGTTCTATTGGTACCTTGAGAAATTAGTGATGTAATCTATAATGGGAATAAACACCTAATGTTTGTAGGATGTTTGGTATAAAAAAAACTGAGAGACCTCTTGCTGGCTTGGAAAGCATTGTGAGAATGGCGACTGGCTTGAGAAGTTTTTTCTTAATTTAGGTAGGAGGGCACGAAACAGCTCTCGATTTTCATTATGTTCGCTGTGCAGCACAGTAGCTACATTAATTGGCTGTATACTACAGTAGCGGTCAAAAAAACGTTGCCGTTTCCGCCTCCGTCCCTTCCATTTGAACGGCGTTCAATAGGCTCAATAGGCGTGCGGTTTCCGTAGGTTCGGTCCGTTCTCGTTCCAGTGCCATTCTATTTAGTGCACAAAATTGCCATTTCATTTCCTGGATAGGTAAGCATATTCACTGCACCTGCTGGCTGTGGAGTGATGGAATTTCTTTAAGAGACCTCGTAGTAAAGAAGCCAGCGCGATGGTTTGTGCAGCTGGCTGAAACGCTTCTCTGTTTGGGGCTAAATCAAAGCTAGGCGTTGTTGTCCTTGGACAGTCTATGACAAGGAGCTTGTGGTGTGTAGTTTATACAAAACGCCCACAATCGACTGTGACAGCACTACGAGTGGTTGCCATTGAATAGCGCTGCCTTTGACTGTACTCGTGTAGTAGAACGGAAGTAGCACTAATTTGAACGGAATGGGTCAAGCGTTGGAATGCGTTTACTGCGTTTGCACTGCCGTGTGGGCCCCGTTTTTGACGCGTTCAAACGGAATGGACGGAGGCGGAAACGGCAACGTTTTTTTGACCGCTACTGTAGGTATTCTCTAGACTTGTTTTGTCCATCTATCCCCAAGAAAAGGATCTATCATGAAAAATATGGTCTGCTGAAAATTCGGGTCTACAGTACCAAAATTTGCGGAGAAATGGTCCCCCTGGACTGAAATATTCGCAGATTTTCGGTGCGGTCGTGGAGAATTGGTCTGCCCCTTCTAGGTGCCGTCAAATGTGCTGTCCTTACTCCAGCTCTTTCTTGCTATAGCAACAATTCTAGATAGGCTAGAGAAAAACTGATTAGAGACCTCTCAGGGTCTTGTTTAGTAGCAATATTTTAATGATTGCTAACTACAGACAAAGCAGGGTAAAAACAACAGAGACAGGACACGTCAACATTGCATGACAAAATCAAATCAATTATGATTCGGCTATAGTAATTAAGCATACAACAAGGTGGAAGTAGCAACAAGTCGAAGTAATGTAGATATGACAAAGCAGACATGAACACGTGCAATGTTGCTTAATAATAAACATACACAGTAGCTATACCCAAGAGATGTCAACGAGTGGCTATAAAAGTGTGGTGGTCATACATGCATGATTCAGTCGGATTTTGAAAGCACACACAGCTATGGATACTCATGAATCTAAGGATTACCTATGCTCAAAAAGAGATCGAGCTAGCTGAGGTATATGTCTGCGGGCTTTTCGCTATCGCTTTTTCCACTGCTCTTTGTGATGGAGTCGATCCACATGGGCTAGCTCTGGATCAAAGTGCTGTGCGATACCATCTATAGCTAGCACGCTGTTTTGAGGAAGGAGAAATGCTTCCATTCCCCCATTCAAGCTCAGCCAGGAGAATTTCAAAAAAAGTCAAGCGAGTGGAGGTTGTAGTGTATTGCAGTTGCCAACTACCTTGGGATCATCAGGATACTTCACTTGGTAGCTAGCCTGGCTCAGTGCAGAAAGCGCAAACAGTCTGAATGGTTTCATGAACTTTGTGAGGACATGGAAAAGAAGTGATTTTTATGTAGCTGGTATGTCTGTATAGCACTACTCTTTTTTTTGCTGTTGACATTCAAACCCTCAATGTCTTGTGTTTAATCAATGTATTGCTAAGTAATGTCTTGGTATGACGACCCGAATTCCACAACAGGACCAAAATTCTATACCAAAACGGACCCAAATTCCACAACAGGACCAAAATTCCACGAGAATGGCGGACCCAAATTCAAC
>NW_028146361.1:0-13363 GCF_977016875.1 Pavona decussata
CTTCCTGTCAGGTCCATTCGCTCCTCAGCAAAGTCACAAGCGATACCTTTCCATCGATCACCTGAATCGCTCATCCACTGACCGCGCGCACATCGCAAAGACGGCCTGAAAGTCAAAGTCCTCATCCTGTCACTAAAACAACAATAATAAACAAAATAATAGTGACATGTTGTCGCCGAAACGTCATGTTTTAATCTCGCTCCTTTCTTTTTATTTTGAAATAATGGCAACCACCTGACACAAGGTACCCCATGCACCGAAGGTCCCTTATGTAGGGGGGATGACTTTTGCACTCAGTACGATAACTTGTCGCTCACGACAAGACAGTGAGGGAGGTGAACTGTCGACCCCTAAGCCGAATATTAAGACAGCCCCTTTCGCCACTAGCGCTCACATCCAACTTCAAGACATAACGTACATCCATATATAACATGGACAGGTGTCTTCCACGTGGTACGTGTTGAGGTTTGCATTTCAGGAGCATGCGTACTGCTAAAACTCATATAACGAATAGATAAATACCTCGTTGTTTATTTCAACAAAATGATCAGGCAATGATCAAAAATATGAAAAGCTAGGGGGAAAAAACACACTTGTGATTAGTCTATAAAGTCACTTAACGACAAGGGAATCTTTTCACTATATTAATTTTGTTTAAAAAAAAAACGCTCAATGTTTGTGATTGTTCATTCTACCCAAGCCTTGGCATCCGTACAGATCGACGTTGTAGTTCATTTTTTTTTTATCTCAGTTAACCCTTTAACCTCTAATATCAGAGACAAAATTCTCCTATCTTGTCCCGTTACTTTTCTTATAAAAGTACTGTGGAGAAGTTATTAAAATATCAAGAAAATTCACCTTGGGCGATCATATCCTTAATTCTCATAACTTTATGGGTTGAATAAGCATGGATATTACAAGGAGAAATTTGATGCTGATCACTGTTAGGGCTTAAAAGGTTAAGGTGGTCTTTCACCCAAAGAGTTAATTTGTTTGGTAAAAGTTTCCGGCAAAGTTCTTTTCTATTACTTTATAGGGATTCACGCCCTGGCATCAAAAATGAGTCTTTTCCAGTCACATGTCATACTAGTTAATGATTAACCAGCACGCTAAGTAAAAATAAGGGCTGTTGATTGCAAGAACGATATCTTACTAACGAGAAATAGCTTTTCTTTTAACTGAAATGGCCCAAAATTTGATTTCTCTGAACAATTCAACTTAAAATGAGAAAAAAACATCATTTTGACAACCACTCGTCATATAATTAGTTTTGACAAATGCGAGTATCTCGAGCGACGGGCTAAGCAAAATATCCACGCAATTCTAGAAAATAACAAAGGCATTCGCAGAAAGTCTGATTGTGTTGATTAGCTAGGTAAATTTACGGTATTTAACTGAAAGGAAGTTTTCTCGCAAAGAGGTGCGAAGATAACAAGACAAGTTAAGCGATTATTCTTGAAACGAACAAGTTCACAGCTAGAATAATCAATGACATCGCTAATTCGAAAATGTTTCGTTCTCGCTCTGAAGCAAACACGACAGTGAAAAGAAACAACATAGTAACAACTGGAGTAAACCAGTTTATTTAAGTCGACTGTGCATTTTAGGGGGCCCCTGACACTGAACAAAGTTCACTGAATCTAGTAAACACAAGAACAGTACACTGAACAGCAGACGAAAAAAAATGCCGGTAGAACTGAACATCGTCGTAACTAAACATTTTGATTACTTAGCGATATGTGAAAGAGAAATACCAACATTAACTGAATAAAACATGATTGTTCAACACTTACTGAGACCTTTAAGTTGTCTTCCTGTCAGGTCCATTCGCTCCTCAGCAAAGTCACAAGCGATACCTTTCCATCGATCACCTGAATCGCTCATCCACTGACCGCGCGCACATCGCAAAGACGGCCTGAAAGTCAAAGTCCTCATCCTGTCACTAAAACAACAATAATAAACAAAATAATAGTGACATGTTGTCGCCGAAACGTCATGTTTTAATCTCGCTCCTTTCTTTTTATTTTGAAATAATGGCAACCACCTGACACAAGGTACCCCATGCACCGAAGGTCCCTTATGTAGGGGGGATGACTTTTGCACTCAGTACGATAACTTGTCGCTCACGACAAGACAGTGAGGGAGGTGAACTGTCGACCCCTAAGCCGAATATTAAGACAGCCCCTTTCGCCACTAGCGCTCACATCCAACTTCAAGACATAACGTACATCCATATATAACATGGACAGGTGTCTTCCACGTGGTACGTGTTGAGGTTTGCATTTCAGGAGCATGCGTACTGCTAAAACTCATATAACGAATAGATAAATACCTCGTTGTTTATTTCAACAAAATGATCAGGCAATGATCAAAAATATGAAAAGCTAGGGGGAAAAAACACACTTGTGATTAGTCTATAAAGTCACTTAACGACAAGGGAATCTTTTCACTATATTAATTTTGTTTAAAAAAAAAACGCTCAATGTTTGTGATTGTTCATTCTACCCAAGCCTTGGCATCCGTACAGATCGACGTTGTAGTTCATTTTTTTTTTTATCTCAGTTAACCCTTTAACCTCTAATATCAGAGACAAAATTCTCCTATCTTGTCCCGTTACTTTTCTTATAAAAGTACTGTGGAGAAGTTATTAAAATATCAAGAAAATTCACCTTGGGCGATCATATCCTTAATTCTCATAACTTTATGGGTTGAATAAGCATGGATATTACAAGGAGAAATTTGATGCTGATCACTGTTAGGGCTTAAAAGGTTAAGGTGGTCTTTCACCCAAAGAGTTAATTTGTTTGGTAAAAGTTTCCGGCAAAGTTCTTTTCTATTACTTTATAGGGATTCACGCCCTGGCATCAAAAATGAGTCTTTTCCAGTCACATGTCATACTAGTTAATGATTAACCAGCACGCTAAGTAAAAATAAGGGCTGTTGATTGCAAGAACGATATCTTACTAACGAGAAATAGCTTTTCTTTTAACTGAAATGGCCCAAAATTTGATTTCTCTGAACAATTCAACTTAAAATGAGAAAAAAACATCATTTTGACAACCACTCGTCATATAATTAGTTTTGACAAATGCGAGTATCTCGAGCGACGGGCTAAGCAAAATATCCACGCAATTCTAGAAAATAACAAAGGCATTCGCAGAAAGTCTGATTGTGTTGATTAGCTAGGTAAATTTACGGTATTTAACTGAAAGGAAGTTTTCTCGCAAAGAGGTGCGAAGATAACAAGACAAGTTAAGCGATTATTCTTGAAACGAACAAGTTCACAGCTAGAATAATCAATGACATCGCTAATTCGAAAATGTTTCGTTCTCGCTCTGAAGCAAACACGACAGTGAAAAGAAACAACATAGTAACAACTGGAGTAAACCAGTTTATTTAAGTCGACTGTGCATTTTAGGGGGCCCCTGACACTGAACAAAGTTCACTGAATCTAGTAAACACAAGAACAGTACACTGAACAGCAGACGAAAAAAAATGCCGGTAGAACTGAACATCGTCGTAACTAAACATTTTGATTACTTAGCGATATGTGAAAGAGAAATACCAACATTAACTGAATAAAACATGATTGTTCAACACTTACTGAGACCTTTAAGTTGTCTTCCTGTCAGGTCCATTCGCTCCTCAGCAAAGTCACAAGCGATACCTTTCCATCGATCACCTGAATCGCTCATCCACTGACCGCGCGCACATCGCAAAGACGGCCTGAAAGTCAAAGTCCTCATCCTGTCACTAAAACAACAATAATAAACAAAATAATAGTGACATGTTGTCGCCGAAACGTCATGTTTTAATCTCGCTCCTTTCTTTTTATTTTGAAATAATGGCAACCACCTGACACAAGGTACCCCATGCACCGAAGGTCCCTTATGTAGGGGGGATGACTTTTGCACTCAGTACGATAACTTGTCGCTCACGACAAGACAGTGAGGGAGGTGAACTGTCGACCCCTAAGCCGAATATTAAGACAGCCCCTTTCGCCACTAGCGCTCACATCCAACTTCAAGACATAACGTACATCCATATATAACATGGACAGGTGTCTTCCACGTGGTACGTGTTGAGGTTTGCATTTCAGGAGCATGCGTACTGCTAAAACTCATATAACGAATAGATAAATACCTCGTTGTTTATTTCAACAAAATGATCAGGCAATGATCAAAAATATGAAAAGCTAGGGGGAAAAAACACACTTGTGATTAGTCTATAAAGTCACTTAACGACAAGGGAATCTTTTCACTATATTAATTTTGTTTAAAAAAAAAACGCTCAATGTTTGTGATTGTTCATTCTACCCAAGCCTTGGCATCCGTACAGATCGACGTTGTAGTTCATTTTTTTTTTTATCTCAGTTAACCCTTTAACCTCTAATATCAGAGACAAAATTCTCCTATCTTGTCCCGTTACTTTTCTTATAAAAGTACTGTGGAGAAGTTATTAAAATATCAAGAAAATTCACCTTGGGCGATCA
The DNA here is from genome assembly GCF_977016875.1 of Pavona decussata. Taxonomy (NCBI): domain Eukaryota; kingdom Metazoa; phylum Cnidaria; class Anthozoa; order Scleractinia; family Agariciidae; genus Pavona; species Pavona decussata. The sequence goes on from NW_028146361.1 coordinate 4,493, forward strand.
TATCCTTAATTCTCATAACTTTATGGGTTGAATAAGCATGGATATTACAAGGAGAAATTTGATGCTGATCACTGTTAGGGCTTAAAAGGTTAAGGTGGTCTTTCACCCAAAGAGTTAATTTGTTTGGTAAAAGTTTCCGGCAAAGTTCTTTTCTATTACTTTATAGGGATTCACGCCCTGGCATCAAAAATGAGTCTTTTCCAGTCACATGTCATACTAGTTAATGATTAACCAGCACGCTAAGTAAAAATAAGGGCTGTTGATTGCAAGAACGATATCTTACTAACGAGAAATAGCTTTTCTTTTAACTGAAATGGCCCAAAATTTGATTTCTCTGAACAATTCAACTTAAAATGAGAAAAAAACATCATTTTGACAACCACTCGTCATATAATTAGTTTTGACAAATGCGAGTATCTCGAGCGACGGGCTAAGCAAAATATCCACGCAATTCTAGAAAATAACAAAGGCATTCGCAGAAAGTCTGATTGTGTTGATTAGCTAGGTAAATTTACGGTATTTAACTGAAAGGAAGTTTTCTCGCAAAGAGGTGCGAAGATAACAAGACAAGTTAAGCGATTATTCTTGAAACGAACAAGTTCACAGCTAGAATAATCAATGACATCGCTAATTCGAAAATGTTTCGTTCTCGCTCTGAAGCAAACACGACAGTGAAAAGAAACAACATAGTAACAACTGGAGTAAACCAGTTTATTTAAGTCGACTGTGCATTTTAGGGGGCCCCTGACACTGAACAAAGTTCACTGAATCTAGTAAACACAAGAACAGTACACTGAACAGCAGACGAAAAAAAATGCCGGTAGAACTGAACATCGTCGTAACTAAACATTTTGATTACTTAGCGATATGTGAAAGAGAAATACCAACATTAACTGAATAAAACATGATTGTTCAACACTTACTGAGACCTTTAAGTTGTCTTCCTGTCAGGTCCATTCGCTCCTCAGCAAAGTCACAAGCGATACCTTTCCATCGATCACCTGAATCGCTCATCCACTGACCGCGCGCACATCGCAAAGACGGCCTGAAAGTCAAAGTCCTCATCCTGTCACTAAAACAACAATAATAAACAAAATAATAGTGACATGTTGTCGCCGAAACGTCATGTTTTAATCTCGCTCCTTTCTTTTTATTTTGAAATAATGGCAACCACCTGACACAAGGTACCCCATGCACCGAAGGTCCCTTATGTAGGGGGGATGACTTTTGCACTCAGTACGATAACTTGTCGCTCACGACAAGACAGTGAGGGAGGTGAACTGTCGACCCCTAAGCCGAATATTAAGACAGCCCCTTTCGCCACTAGCGCTCACATCCAACTTCAAGACATAACGTACATCCATATATAACATGGACAGGTGTCTTCCACGTGGTACGTGTTGAGGTTTGCATTTCAGGAGCATGCGTACTGCTAAAACTCATATAACGAATAGATAAATACCTCGTTGTTTATTTCAACAAAATGATCAGGCAATGATCAAAAATATGAAAAGCTAGGGGGAAAAAACACACTTGTGATTAGTCTATAAAGTCACTTAACGACAAGGGAATCTTTTCACTATATTAATTTTGTTTAAAAAAAAAACGCTCAATGTTTGTGATTGTTCATTCTACCCAAGCCTTGGCATCCGTACAGATCGACGTTGTAGTTCATTTTTTTTTTTATCTCAGTTAACCCTTTAACCTCTAATATCAGAGACAAAATTCTCCTATCTTGTCCCGTTACTTTTCTTATAAAAGTACTGTGGAGAAGTTATTAAAATATCAAGAAAATTCACCTTGGGCGATCATATCCTTAATTCTCATAACTTTATGGGTTGAATAAGCATGGATATTACAAGGAGAAATTTGATGCTGATCACTGTTAGGGCTTAAAAGGTTAAGGTGGTCTTTCACCCAAAGAGTTAATTTGTTTGGTAAAAGTTTCCGGCAAAGTTCTTTTCTATTACTTTATAGGGATTCACGCCCTGGCATCAAAAATGAGTCTTTTCCAGTCACATGTCATACTAGTTAATGATTAACCAGCACGCTAAGTAAAAATAAGGGCTGTTGATTGCAAGAACGATATCTTACTAACGAGAAATAGCTTTTCTTTTAACTGAAATGGCCCAAAATTTGATTTCTCTGAACAATTCAGCTTAAAATGAGAAAAAAACATCATTTTGACAACCACTCGTCATATAATTAGTTTTGACAAATGCGAGTATCTCGAGCGACGGGCTAAGCAAAATATCCACGCAATTCTAGAAAATAACAAAGGCATTCGCAGAAAGTCTGATTGTGTTGATTAGCTAGGTAAATTTACGGTATTTAACTGAAAGGAAGTTTTCTCGCAAAGAGGTGCGAAGATAACAAGACAAGTTAAGCGATTATTCTTGAAACGAACAAGTTCACAGCTAGAATAATCAATGACATCGCTAATTCGAAAATGTTTCGTTCTCGCTCTGAAGCAAACACGACAGTGAAAAGAAACAACATAGTAACAACTGGAGTAAACCAGTTTATTTAAGTCGACTGTGCATTTTAGGGGGCCCCTGACACTGAACAAAGTTCACTGAATCTAGTAAACACAAGAACAGTACACTGAACAGCAGACGAAAAAAAATGCCGGTAGAACTGAACATCGTCGTAACTAAACATTTTGATTACTTAGCGATATGTGAAAGAGAAATACCAACATTAACTGAATAAAACATGATTGTTCAACACTTACTGAGACCTTTAAGTTGTCTTCCTGTCAGGTCCATTCGCTCCTCAGCAAAGTCACAAGCGATACCTTTCCATCGATCACCTGAATCGCTCATCCACTGACCGCGCGCACATCGCAAAGACGGCCTGAAAGTCAAAGTCCTCATCCTGTCACTAAAACAACAATAATAAACAAAATAATAGTGACATGTTGTCGCCGAAACGTCATGTTTTAATCTCGCTCCTTTCTTTTTATTTTGAAATAATGGCAACCACCTGACACAAGGTACCCCATGCACCGAAGGTCCCTTATGTAGGGGGGATGACTTTTGCACTCAGTACGATAACTTGTCGCTCACGACAAGACAGTGAGGGAGGTGAACTGTCGACCCCTAAGCCGAATATTAAGACAGCCCCTTTCGCCACTAGCGCTCACATCCAACTTCAAGACATAACGTACATCCATATATAACATGGACAGGTGTCTTCCACGTGGTACGTGTTGAGGTTTGCATTTCAGGAGCATGCGTACTGCTAAAACTCATATAACGAATAGATAAATACCTCGTTGTTTATTTCAACAAAATGATCAGGCAATGATCAAAAATATGAAAAGCTAGGGGGAAAAAACACACTTGTGATTAGTCTATAAAGTCACTTAACGACAAGGGAATCTTTTCACTATATTAATTTTGTTTAAAAAAAAAACGCTCAATGTTTGTGATTGTTCATTCTACCCAAGCCTTGGCATCCGTACAGATCGACGTTGTAGTTCATTTTTTTTTTTATCTCAGTTAACCCTTTAACCTCTAATATCAGAGACAAAATTCTCCTATCTTGTCCCGTTACTTTTCTTATAAAAGTACTGTGGAGAAGTTATTAAAATATCAAGAAAATTCACCTTGGGCGATCATATCCTTAATTCTCATAACTTTATGGGTTGAATAAGCATGGATATTACAAGGAGAAATTTGATGCTGATCACTGTTAGGGCTTAAAAGGTTAAGGTGGTCTTTCACCCAAAGAGTTAATTTGTTTGGTAAAAGTTTCCGGCAAAGTTCTTTTCTATTACTTTATAGGGATTCACGCCCTGGCATCAAAAATGAGTCTTTTCCAGTCACATGTCATACTAGTTAATGATTAACCAGCACGCTAAGTAAAAATAAGGGCTGTTGATTGCAAGAACGATATCTTACTAACGAGAAATAGCTTTTCTTTTAACTGAAATGGCCCAAAATTTGATTTCTCTGAACAATTCAACTTAAAATGAGAAAAAAACATCATTTTGACAACCACTCGTCATATAATTAGTTTTGACAAATGCGAGTATCTCGAGCGACGGGCTAAGCAAAATATCCACGCAATTCTAGAAAATAACAAAGGCATTCGCAGAAAGTCTGATTGTGTTGATTAGCTAGGTAAATTTACGGTATTTAACTGAAAGGAAGTTTTCTCGCAAAGAGGTGCGAAGATAACAAGACAAGTTAAGCGATTATTCTTGAAACGAACAAGTTCACAGCTAGAATAATCAATGACATCGCTAATTCGAAAATGTTTCGTTCTCGCTCTGAAGCAAACACGACAGTGAAAAGAAACAACATAGTAACAACTGGAGTAAACCAGTTTATTTAAGTCGACTGTGCATTTTAGGGGGCCCCTGACACTGAACAAAGTTCACTGAATCTAGTAAACACAAGAACAGTACACTGAACAGCAGACGAAAAAAAATGCCGGTAGAACTGAACATCGTCGTAACTAAACATTTTGATTACTTAGCGATATGTGAAAGAGAAATACCAACATTAACTGAATAAAACATGATTGTTCAACACTTACTGAGACCTTTAAGTTGTCTTCCTGTCAGGTCCATTCGCTCCTCAGCAAAGTCACAAGCGATACCTTTCCATCGATCACCTGAATCGCTCATCCACTGACCGCGCGCACATCGCAAAGACGGCCTGAAAGTCAAAGTCCTCATCCTGTCACTAAAACAACAATAATAAACAAAATAATAGTGACATGTTGTCGCCGAAACGTCATGTTTTAATCTCGCTCCTTTCTTTTTATTTTGAAATAATGGCAACCACCTGACACAAGGTACCCCATGCACCGAAGGTCCCTTATGTAGGGGGGATGACTTTTGCACTCAGTACGATAACTTGTCGCTCACGACAAGACAGTGAGGGAGGTGAACTGTCGACCCCTAAGCCGAATATTAAGACAGCCCCTTTCGCCACTAGCGCTCACATCCAACTTCAAGACATAACGTACATCCATATATAACATGGACAGGTGTCTTCCACGTGGTACGTGTTGAGGTTTGCATTTCAGGAGCATGCGTACTGCTAAAACTCATATAACGAATAGATAAATACCTCGTTGTTTATTTCAACAAAATGATCAGGCAATGATCAAAAATATGAAAAGCTAGGGGGAAAAAACACACTTGTGATTAGTCTATAAAGTCACTTAACGACAAGGGAATCTTTTCACTATATTAATTTTGTTTAAAAAAAAAACGCTCAATGTTTGTGATTGTTCATTCTACCCAAGCCTTGGCATCCGTACAGATCGACGTTGTAGTTCATTTTTTTTTTTATCTCAGTTAACCCTTTAACCTCTAATATCAGAGACAAAATTCTCCTATCTTGTCCCGTTACTTTTCTTATAAAAGTACTGTGGAGAAGTTATTAAAATATCAAGAAAATTCACCTTGGGCGATCATATCCTTAATTCTCATAACTTTATGGGTTGAATAAGCATGGATATTACAAGGAGAAATTTGATGCTGATCACTGTTAGGGCTTAAAAGGTTAAGGTGGTCTTTCACCCAAAGAGTTAATTTGTTTGGTAAAAGTTTCCGGCAAAGTTCTTTTCTATTACTTTATAGGGATTCACGCCCTGGCATCAAAAATGAGTCTTTTCCAGTCACATGTCATACTAGTTAATGATTAACCAGCACGCTAAGTAAAAATAAGGGCTGTTGATTGCAAGAACGATATCTTACTAACGAGAAATAGCTTTTCTTTTAACTGAAATGGCCCAAAATTTGATTTCTCTGAACAATTCAACTTAAAATGAGAAAAAAACATCATTTTGACAACCACTCGTCATATAATTAGTTTTGACAAATGCGAGTATCTCGAGCGACGGGCTAAGCAAAATATCCACGCAATTCTAGAAAATAACAAAGGCATTCGCAGAAAGTCTGATTGTGTTGATTAGCTAGGTAAATTTACGGTATTTAACTGAAAGGAAGTTTTCTCGCAAAGAGGTGCGAAGATAACAAGACAAGTTAAGCGATTATTCTTGAAACGAACAAGTTCACAGCTAGAATAATCAATGACATCGCTAATTCGAAAATGTTTCGTTCTCGCTCTGAAGCAAACACGACAGTGAAAAGAAACAACATAGTAACAACTGGAGTAAACCAGTTTATTTAAGTCGACTGTGCATTTTAGGGGGCCCCTGACACTGAACAAAGTTCACTGAATCTAGTAAACACAAGAACAGTACACTGAACAGCAGACGAAAAAAAATGCCGGTAGAACTGAACATCGTCGTAACTAAACATTTTGATTACTTAGCGATATGTGAAAGAGAAATACCAACATTAACTGAATAAAACATGATTGTTCAACACTTACTGAGACCTTTAAGTTGTCTTCCTGTCAGGTCCATTCGCTCCTCAGCAAAGTCACAAGCGATACCTTTCCATCGATCACCTGAATCGCTCATCCACTGACCGCGCGCACATCGCAAAGACGGCCTGAAAGTCAAAGTCCTCATCCTGTCACTAAAACAACAATAATAAACAAAATAATAGTGACATGTTGTCGCCGAAACGTCATGTTTTAATCTCGCTCCTTTCTTTTTATTTTGAAATAATGGCAACCACCTGACACAAGGTACCCCATGCACCGAAGGTCCCTTATGTAGGGGGGATGACTTTTGCACTCAGTACGATAACTTGTCGCTCACGACAAGACAGTGAGGGAGGTGAACTGTCGACCCCTAAGCCGAATATTAAGACAGCCCCTTTCGCCACTAGCGCTCACATCCAACTTCAAGACATAACGTACATCCATATATAACATGGACAGGTGTCTTCCACGTGGTACGTGTTGAGGTTTGCATTTCAGGAGCATGCGTACTGCTAAAACTCATATAACGAATAGATAAATACCTCGTTGTTTATTTCAACAAAATGATCAGGCAATGATCAAAAATATGAAAAGCTAGGGGGAAAAAACACACTTGTGATTAGTCTATAAAGTCACTTAACGACAAGGGAATCTTTTCACTATATTAATTTTGTTTAAAAAAAAAACGCTCAATGTTTGTGATTGTTCATTCTACCCAAGCCTTGGCATCCGTACAGATCGACGTTGTAGTTCATTTTTTTTTTTATCTCAGTTAACCCTTTAACCTCTAATATCAGAGACAAAATTCTCCTATCTTGTCCCGTTACTTTTCTTATAAAAGTACTGTGGAGAAGTTATTAAAATATCAAGAAAATTCACCTTGGGCGATCATATCCTTAATTCTCATAACTTTATGGGTTGAATAAGCATGGATATTACAAGGAGAAATTTGATGCTGATCACTGTTAGGGCTTAAAAGGTTAAGGTGGTCTTTCACCCAAAGAGTTAATTTGTTTGGTAAAAGTTTCCGGCAAAGTTCTTTTCTATTACTTTATAGGGATTCACGCCCTGGCATCAAAAATGAGTCTTTTCCAGTCACATGTCATACTAGTTAATGATTAACCAGCACGCTAAGTAAAAATAAGGGCTGTTGATTGCAAGAACGATATCTTACTAACGAGAAATAGCTTTTCTTTTAACTGAAATGGCCCAAAATTTGATTTCTCTGAACAATTCAACTTAAAATGAGAAAAAAACATCATTTTGACAACCACTCGTCATATAATTAGTTTTGACAAATGCGAGTATCTCGAGCGACGGGCTAAGCAAAATATCCACGCAATTCTAGAAAATAACAAAGGCATTCGCAGAAAGTCTGATTGTGTTGATTAGCTAGGTAAATTTACGGTATTTAACTGAAAGGAAGTTTTCTCGCAAAGAGGTGCGAAGATAACAAGACAAGTTAAGCGATTATTCTTGAAACGAACAAGTTCACAGCTAGAATAATCAATGACATCGCTAATTCGAAAATGTTTCGTTCTCGCTCTGAAGCAAACACGACAGTGAAAAGAAACAACATAGTAACAACTGGAGTAAACCAGTTTATTTAAGTCGACTGTGCATTTTAGGGGGCCCCTGACACTGAACAAAGTTCACTGAATCTAGTAAACACAAGAACAGTACACTGAACAGCAGACGAAAAAAAATGCCGGTAGAACTGAACATCGTCGTAACTAAACATTTTGATTACTTAGCGATATGTGAAAGAGAAATACCAACATTAACTGAATAAAACATGATTGTTCAACACTTACTGAGACCTTTAAGTTGTCTTCCTGTCAGGTCCATTCGCTCCTCAGCAAAGTCACAAGCGATACCTTTCCATCGATCACCTGAATCGCTCATCCACTGACCGCGCGCACATCGCAAAGACGGCCTGAAAGTCAAAGTCCTCATCCTGTCACTAAAACAACAATAATAAACAAAATAATAGTGACATGTTGTCGCCGAAACGTCATGTTTTAATCTCGCTCCTTTCTTTTTATTTTGAAATAATGGCAACCACCTGACACAAGGTACCCCATGCACCGAAGGTCCCTTATGTAGGGGGGATGACTTTTGCACTCAGTACGATAACTTGTCGCTCACGACAAGACAGTGAGGGAGGTGAACTGTCGACCCCTAAGCCGAATATTAAGACAGCCCCTTTCGCCACTAGCGCTCACATCCAACTTCAAGACATAACGTACATCCATATATAACATGGACAGGTGTCTTCCACGTGGTACGTGTTGAGGTTTGCATTTCAGGAGCATGCGTACTGCTAAAACTCATATAACGAATAGATAAATACCTCGTTGTTTATTTCAACAAAATGATCAGGCAATGATCAAAAATATGAAAAGCTAGGGGGAAAAAACACACTTGTGATTAGTCTATAAAGTCACTTAACGACAAGGGAATCTTTTCACTATATTAATTTTGTTTAAAAAAAAAACGCTCAATGTTTGTGATTGTT